>NC_046164.1:1858600-1988600 GCF_011064425.1 Rattus rattus
ATATGTACAGCAACGCCAACCAACCAGAGCTTCCAGGGACTAAGCCACTACCCAAAGACTATACATGGACTGACCCTGGACTCTGACCTCATAGGTAGCAATGAATATCCTAGTAAGAGTACCAGTGGAAGGGAAGCCTGGGTCCTGCATAAGACTGAACCCCAGTGAACTAGACTGTTGGGGAGAGGGCAATGGGGGGAGGGTTGGAGGAACACCCATAAGGAAGGGAGGGGTAGATGTTTGACTGAAACCGAAAGGGAATAACACTGAAATGTATATAAGAAATACTCAAGTTAATAATAAAAAATAATAAAAAAAGATAGGCTACACGCTCACTCAAGCTGATCCAAAGTCAGTACTCAAATTCTTGAAACAAAACACACAATACAACCCCCTCCCCCATGTGCGTGCTCTGTCTCCTGCCCAGGTAGACAAACACTCCTGTGGAAAACCACCAGTTTAAGCAAACTGATATACTACTATCCCTGCCACCTTCTGTAGTTAAGATTCTGTTTTTTGTATCATGGGAGCTCAAAAGCAAAATTACTGGTCAGCCATTATTATAATTGGACATATTAAATACACAACTTTCAAATAAAGTTAAAATTTTTCTTAATGGTAGAATACATTTCACAGATAAGATCTCATGGTATGTACCCATTCCTGTACCTCATTACAAAATCAAAGTACACAGGAATTTCTTGAGTCTATTCACAAAGATGAAAACTGATTTCACCTAGGTCTCTGTCAGATATTCCTGTTTCCCTGATTCTCAATGCTGCTTTGTAACGTTCGATTCATGATGGAAGCATTGTGAGGCTATGTCGACTGGGATGTCAGCTATCATTCCCAGTTGCAGATGTAGCAAAACGAAGTCAGATGTGGCTTCAGAATTTCTCCCATATGCCCAAAAACTACAATAGCAGTTTGAGGAATCACACTCATTGAGTGCCAATGGAATCTTTAACTGTCCAGAAAATCCTTTGTGAGTATATATCAAATAACGCTTACAGAAATTTCTAGTAAACAACTTCAAAGACCTTAGTAAATTCCTAAAGTCAGGAAAATATTGATCAAAGGAAATAATTTTTCAAAGAGAGACAGGGAGGGGGAAGAAAGATACTCTGAAATATCTCTGTATTATTTTCTGACAGCTCCTTGGTGTTTGGTATATCATCATAACTGAAAAATTAATTAGTATACTTAGTTGTGCTGGGGCCTTACCTCCTCTCCAATATCATAAAGCAAACACAGACAAAAGGTGGAGAAGCTGCTCCTAAAACAGAAAAGCAATAATTGATCAGTAACTTCCATACTGCTTGTTTCGTGCCTACTCCTAGGGAGACATGAATGGCCAACAACAAACTAAAGAAGCCATTCCAACTCATTCTAGCTGCCTCACTGAAGCAACCACCAGAAAGCTGCATGGATAGAGTCCTCCCTTCTGTGGACCTTTTACCCCACCTCAGCATATCCAACCAGCATTCAAGCTACTTCATGCACCCCAGAATTGCTATGAATGGAGCTCAACTCAAAATTATAAAGTTCCTTAATGTATTATTAGATCTTTTCATTTTTTTTATTTTTTGATAATTAGATGGCACAACTCTCAAGCACAAATTTTATACAAAACAGTGTGTCAAAAAGAAAAAAGTGTACCTTCCCTTCAACTTTAGCACTTCCCAAGAAGACCACATACAGCTGGGGCAGAATTATGTACAGCTGAGAGGACCTGGTTTAACGACCCTTCCCAACACTCATTCTATGATATTATTCTTGTTAGCTGTCAGTAATCACAGCTCTGTTAAATTAATTGGTAAAATTTTTCTCAGAGAATCAAGTTTCACTTGATGTTGATCCAGATTTATTAGGGAAAAAAATATCTACTAACTGATCAAATTGACTAATAGCAGTAAGACATTATCAACAACTTGAATTTCCTGTGACAAAAGACTTTAAACATTGTATGAGAATTTATCTAGTCTAGTCTTTCATAGTCAATTTTTTAAGAAATTACTCTTGAGAAGTAATGGCCTTTGTTTTTAATAAAAGTGTGGTTCTGACTGCTTCCGACATTCTAATCTTTTGTTTCCTGTGACCCATGAAGCAATTATTTCAATTTGACAGCCTGCATCCTTCTGTCCTCCACAATCAGTGATCCATACAAACATAAGTCACTTTAAAACATTTGGCAAAAAATGTATCTAGGCAGCAAAACAATTTCTAGACCAAGCACAAAGACGGGCTGTTTATCTTTTTAATAAAATGGCCATGTTACTAGAGAACACGCTGTTCAGAACAGCCCCATGGTTGGCTTAGAAGATCATGAAAATGGACAACAGGTTGTGCAAAACAATCTGCAAGCCAGCAACTATGCTGGAGTTCCAGATGCTACATTTCCCACTAGCAACGCTCCAGCAGGTCAGGGGAAATGTGGTGGCCCAAAGACCAATGTTTCCTATGATTCCATAATTTTAAAGAGGTGGTTACAAGGTCACATGAGCTAACCCTTCACCAGTTGTTAGTATACTCTATCACCTGGTGGGGCTAACAGATTTAAGCTATTGGAGAATGAAGTCTAACATTCAGGAAAAGGGGATTTTCTCCCAAATGAGCAGATTGCATTAGATATGGTTACCTCCCTTTAGCACCTGGATTTATTTTAAACATAAAATTGTGTACAACGCTATGATCTCTAAATGTAAATTTAAATTGGATTAGGCAAATTTTCTGTAATTACCCTCATTTTTAGGCTAGTGTACATTGTATCCATTCATCTTGTTTTGGATAATGAAAATAGCAAGTGTTTATAGAACCTAAAATATATTTATTATGCTTAAAAGTCCAGCTGTCATGAGCTACAGGAAAAAATGTGTACAGTAATCCCCATGTTATCCATTTCAGTGACTCAAATGGGTATGCATAGTACCTTTAAATAAAATTATGCCTCTAGGAATGAAATATAAAATGAAAGTTAATAATGTGTCTTTCCCTGATTTTTTTCGTCTCCCACAACCAGTCTTTCTGCTGTTTCAAAGCATTTTTTCCCATTCTCAAAATCCTTCCCACAAAATAAATGTCTTCACAAGTAAAACAACCCATGTTGTTAATATGTCAGTTCTAATGCATAATTCTAGCCATGTGGAAGCTCTAAGCTCAACAACATGAATATATCACTAATAAAAATTTAGCTTGTAACACTTGGGCTGTTTATAAAAGGTATTTTCTCAAATTCTTCTGGGATAAGGCTTGAGAATGAAATATTATAAATACCCCACACACACATAATGAGGATATGCATCTACATATGAACCCTCAACCCTGTCAACTCCAACCTGTTGGACAGTGCTTGGGTCACAGTGCCGTGGGTGGAGTTGCCAAGGTGAAAGCTGTGACTATCACTTCTTTGTTTCAGTAAACATTATCAATACATCTTATCTTCTGTCAATCTTACTGTCCCTTTACTAGGAATCAGAGAACGGTATTTAAGAAAGGATGTGTTCTATGAAAGTTCTCTTTCTTCTCGAATTTTCAACCGTAGCTACCAAAACTGAATATTTGGCAAAAGTAAGCTGAAGCAACAGTTGATTGTTCCAAAGGAGAATCTCCCACCAAGGTGAGTACTTGTTCATAAATATATAAAGTTTTATGACTTCACAGTTCTGAGTTTTGCCCTTAGTATGAAGCATATCATTCTTGTGACTTTTAAGAGAAAGAGCCACAAGGACAAAGCATTTTAGGTGGTAGAGCACACTGAACTTTAATAAGTAATGAGGGAGAAGGGATATGAAGACCTGGCACACTGCACAATGTGCACCCAACTTTTGCAATCTGTTGATTTCCCAGCTGATGTATTTTGATGGTCTCTACAGTAAAACATGAGTAGACGTCCTTTGAAGATAGCCATAAATGTAGATTGGCATTGCTGCCTTTCCTGTTTGAGTTACATTTATTACATATTCTTGAGCTAATTTTAAGACAGCACATTAGCAGTGTACAGAGATAATAACAGCTGCTGCATCTGTAAACAGCTCTTCCTACACTTAAAGAGGGCACAAAGACCCCAAGACCCCTTGTCAACATAGTCTTCATAGTTGAGCTTTGCATTCCCAGAATCATTTCCACAATACTAGGATACATTGTAGAGTTATTGTCAGTTTAAAGTCCAAACTTTGACAGCCAATTCACATGCTGTTTAGCCACAATTGGCTTTTGAGAATCACTTGAAAGAAAGGCTTATGAAAGCAGTAATCATTCAGTAGACTGATATGAGTAATGAAAGTGGTGAAGATAATACCTCAATAATTTTACCAAAATATTATTTTCACAATAACCTATCCACACTGGCAATACCTAGGCTGCATACACACATGGTTATCTTCTCTAAAAATCCTGTGCCTCACTAAATGTGGTAGCAGCATTTGTTCGTCATGTTACCTGACTACAGTCAGAATTCCTTCTAAGTTTTCATTTTAAACTAAGGAACATGCTGTTGACTGACTTGACTAACTGTGGTCAATCACTGACCTTCTTTCAGGAGCAACATTAAGAAATGAAAAGGGAAACTTTCATCTTGGGCCTGTTGGCTCTTCTTTCATATTTTACGGTAAGTTCCCCCAGTGGCCAATATCCTTGATTCACTTATTGTCAAAACTTCAAAAGACTTCTTGTATTTTTGTTCTTGTTTTTTTGTTTGTTTGTTTGTCTTGTTTTTTTACTAGCAATAGCCTTTATCACTTAAAAAATGGTGTTAGGCTCCTGCTCACTATAGACTTGCTTTGATTTATCTTTCTGTTTCGTGCATGTTTACAAATTGTGAGGCCAGTGACTATAGCAAGGAAGGAAAGATCTGAGCATAAATAAGCAAGATAGGCCAAGTAGATTTGGAAGGAGCTCTCTAGCACTTACCTAGAAATATCTCCTTTTTATTTTTAAATAGCGCAAGTTATGTTTCCTGGGTGTTTTGAGACTATGATAATGGTAATATAGATAACTGAACTTACATGATAAATTTCCTGAAAGGATAGCATGCAGTATTTATACAAGTTAATGATTATCTCAATAGTATGTAACCTGAATACTTATAAATAAAATTAAAGGGTCTCTCTGATTCCTGAAAATATGCTGGTTATAGTTGAAGCATTCCTATTAATTTACTTAATTGAAAAATAGGAACAAAAATCATTCACTTAGTACATGAAGTGCTTGACTGAAGGGACTTTCTCCTCAGCACTATCATTCACTTAATAAACAATGTTAATTCAAACTTTTGAAGCTTGGGTTAAACTCTGCAAAAAAAAAAAAAAACTAAAAACATATAATGTAGAATGATTGGCAGGTCATAATAAGAACACAAGCAAACACATCAGTAGAATTATACACATCAGAGAACAGTGCCCTGAGTTTGTGTTGTCATGAGCATGGTGTGTAGAGAAGAGAAGACAGAACCTGGAAGGCTGAGAGCTTGTTTGGCATCTTACGACTATTGACCTAATACAGTATACTGAGCCTAGGACTGTGTAACAGAAACACTACTGTTGCTTTAAAATGGAGCTCTTTATTGAGTCTTTACCATCCACCTAAGAGAAATATTCCAGTATCCATCTACATTACACAATTGACACACAAAGGTCGTGGCAGTCTAGTCATATGAGCAAAGTAGCATTAGGTTTTGAAACTTATTGTGACATTTATATGGCTGTACAAATGTTTTATCCGGATTAGGACATCTCTCTCAGAAACACTTGCTTGACTGTTAAAAATATACATCTCTGAACCCTATCTCAGACCTGAGAGACTAAGCCTCACAATGAAGCAAGATTGCATAAATTTCTTATGTATGCTGGAATCTGAAACTATTGGAATAAATTTTCTTAAAATTAAGTCCTTATAGAGTCATAGCTTCATAAGACAAATAAAGAGACCTCTTAATATAACACAACTAAAAGTAATACATCATATGAAAAAAATCTAAATGAATGATTGCCAGATTTATTCTGCTGAACTAAACTACATTTGGTAGCAATGCCACAAATATAAGTTGCATTAGTAAATCTTATCTGAGCTTCCAAAATGTTAATAGAATGCAAATCAAATTCCCACAGACAAGTAAACGGGCACCTAAGACACGCTGAAGGAGAGTGTCCCTACAGTGCCTTCCAGATGTCTAAAAAGGAAATGGTGGCACTGTCCTCTCTCGCCAACTCTCTGTCCCATGTTGTAGACAAGTTCTAGGGAGCCTTGCATGGAGCATCAGTTTTGAGAAGTCTTCATAACTGTATATCTTTGATTATTTTGATTTTAACGAAGTGACAGGTTTCCTTAAAGCACTGTCACTGTGTACTTTAACTCTGCAAACCTAAGCTACAGGAAGGTGCTTCTTAAAATGATGTTTTTCTTTTTTTTTTTTCTTTTTTTCTCCATCTTTATTAAATTGGGTATTTCTTATTTACATTTCAAATGTCATTCCCTTTCCAGGTTTCCATGCCAACATCTTCCTAACCACACCCTTGACCTTTTTTTTTTTTTTTTTTTTTTTTTTTTTTTATTAACTTGGTATTTCTTATATACATTTCAGTGTTATTCCCTTTCCTGGGTTTCCGGCAACATCCTCCCCTCCCCTTCCTTATGGGTGTTCCCCTCCCACCCTCCCCCCATTGCCGCCCTTCCCCAACAGTCTAGTTCACTGGGGTTCAGTCTTAGCAGGACCCAGGGCTTCCCCTTCCACTGGTGCTCTTACTAGGATATTCATTGCTGCCTATGAGGTCAGAGTCCAGGGTCAGTCCATGTATAGTCTTTAGGTAGTGGCTTAGTCCCTGGAAGCTCTGGTTGCTTGGCATTGTTGTACATATGGGGTCTCGAGCCCCTTCAAGCTCTTCAGTCCTTTCTCTGATTCCTTCAATGAGGGTACCATTCTCAGTTCAGTGGTTTAATGATGACATTCGCCTCTGTATTTGCTGTATTCTGGCTGTGTCTCTCAGGATAGATCTACATCCGATTCCTGTCAGCCTGCAGTTCTTTGCTTCATCAATCTTGTCTAATTGGGTGGCTGTATATGTATGGGCCACATGTGGGGCAGGCTCTGAATGGGTGTTCCTTTAATCTTTGCCTCTCTCTTCCCTGCCAAGGGTATTCTTGTTCCCCTTTTAAAGAAGGAGTGAAGCATTCACATTTTGATCATCCGTCTTGAGTTTCATTTGTTCTAGGCATCTAGGGTAATTCAAGCATTTGGGCTAATAGCCACTTATCAATTAGTGCATACCATGTATGTCTTTCTGAGATTAGTTAGCTCACTCAGGATGATATTTTCCAGTTCCAACCATTTGCCCTAACTTAATTTCATAAAGTCATTGTTTTTGATAGCTGAGTAATATTCCATTGTGTAGATGTACCACATTTTCTGTATCCATTCCTCTGTTGAAGGGCATCTGGGTTCTTTCCAGCTTCTGGCTATTATAAATAAGGCTACGATGAACATAGTGGAGCACGTGTCTTTTTTATATGTTGGGGCATCTTTTGGGTATATGCCCAAGAGAGGTATAGCTAGGTCCTCAGGCAGTTCAATGTCCAATTTTCTGAGGAACCTCCAGACTGATTTCAGAATGGTTTTACCAGTCTGCAACCCCACCAACAATGGAGGAGTGTTCCAAAATGATGTTTTTCTAGTCTGAAAGATTATAGAACTCTCTTACCTAAAAAGTAAATGGTTCTATGTATTTAAAAGTATCAATTTAGAAAATAACTTTTTCATATAACAATAAAATATTCTTTGATACATAAAAATCTCTAAACATAACTTTTAAAATCACACTAGCAGCAATCTCTTGTATTCATTGCTTCAGGAGAAAGTTCTCAGACGTCTAAGCTTGTTAAGCTAAATCTTTTCCCTGTGAGGAAAAGCTGTTAGCTGAAAGTCATAAGCTAAAAATCATAATTCTTAGCATGATAAAAGAATGTAATTAAACTTAGCATTTAGAACATTTAAATATCAGCGGTTATGTTTATAAGATGCGATTTATCTGGTTCATATTTGTATATTTGCATTGTACCATGGATACATAGGGTCATTGTAAACCTCACAAAAAAAAAAAATCTTAGCAAGCTGGGTATTTTAAATGTTATAATAGATGGTACAGAGCTGGACCAGAACTAGCCTAAATCAGATAAAAGAATGAGTGACTGAATCACTGTGGAACTGGCTCCTGAAGTTAACCAACAGCTTACAGATTCCTATCTGCTACAATGTGAGAAACAGAGGATCTGATATGAGATCCAGAGGCAGAGTAAAAGCCTGACATAAAGGTGCAGACCACGAAGAATAACGAGGGGTCTGTCCCCACTGTGCTCGGGAGATGGACAGTGGCTGCACACATACCCAGATCCTCCATCTCTAGCACAGAGAACGCAGTTTGCAGCACTCTCTAACCACTAATATGCTGACCATTTCTTGTCCCAAGAACAAGAAATAGTAGCCTGAAAAAATAAACATGGAACTATAATTAAACAGAATATAGAATAAGCTATGCTTAAAAATGAATAAATAGAACCAGCAGGGTAGTGGTGGTGGTGGCACACGATTTTAACCCCAGCACTCAGGAGGCAGAGGTGATGGATCTCCAGGAGTTCAAGGCCAGCATGGTCTACAGAGTGAGTTCTAGGGCAGTCAAGGCTTCACAGAGAAACCCTGTCTTGAAAAAAATAAAAATAAAAAAAAAACAAAAAAAACAAACAAATCGACTTCTGGGTCAGAGAGAGGGGAAGAGAGGTGACAGAAAAAAGTGATTTGCTTTTGGACAGGGAGAGATTGAGGGGACAACGTGTAGCGAAATAGAGGCCCCCAGTTTAGATGGCAGATCCACCAGAATTCGCCACCGGAGGATTTAACTTAGAATGGCTTATATTAGGATGCTAGCTGCTGTGCCTAGCGATTGAGTTGTCTGATGATTCTAAACTAAGAATGTGTGCTGGTTTGCTCTCATGAGGTGACTCTACTGGCTTCCAGAGAAAGGTTGCTTGTCATACGTCCAGGAAGAAAGAAACCAAACAAACAAACAGCAAAAAGTAACAAACACAAAAGGCAGAGGCAGAACCACTGTCATCAGCTGGCAACAAAGCAGAGCATTCTTAAGGTCCTCTAGGGAGGAGTACGCAGCAGTAGCACTTCCTGGCAAGGAGTCCCATGGCACCCCAAAGGACGGACGCCCAGGAGGAATGTGTGACTTTGAATATTTTCAGATGACCTTTAGTGCATTCAGAAACTTGAAATGTTCATGTTCCATAAAATATCCTTACTTTCTTGGCAAAAAAAATATGAATCACAACAGGTACTAGGCAGCTAACTAAGAACGTTCCTATACACTCTATTACACTGGAACTCTGAGAAAAAAAAAAACCAAAGTTTTTATTAAATGTATATAAAAGTACCCTTGGTGGGGGGCATATTTCTTTGTGGGTTCCTATATTCTCAAAGTTATATGACAGCATATGGGATGTGCTGTTGGATGTGGGTGTTTTTATGTGTGTTACGGGTTACATATAACACCAGACTGACCTTGAATGCTATGTAACAAATGACCTTAAATCCTGACCTTCTTGTCTCCAGATCTGAAATGCTGAGATACAGGTCATGGACTTCATACACAACCAGTGTTTGTTGTTTGTTTGTGGTTTGTTTCTTTATTTCTTTATTTCGAAGTATTTTTAAGATTTTTGTGATTATAACATACTCTCACTTCCCCCTTCTATTTTCTTCCTCCCAACTCTTTCATATGTATTCATTAGTACATAAATATATGCTGCTCATTCTGTAATACTTGGATCTACAGTTGTTCAAGATTGACCGTTTGTACTGGATATCCAACGAGTGTGAATTCTGTGGGAAAACCATTTTTACTGTTCGCAGCATTACTTACAGTTGCCTGAAGTTCTTTGACTTGTATTGAATAGGTTTTTTTTTCTAGTTTATTTATTTTGAGACAGGTTCCTTTAAAATTATCCAGGGTTAACTTTAATTCCCTTAGGGTCCAGACTTTCACTTAACTCTTTATGATCCTCCACCCTCAGTGCTGAAATTATAAGCATGATCTACCACACTTGATTCCTAACATTTTATTTTTTAAATATTTTATCATTTTATTTATTCTTCAGTGATTAGAATTAAATTCTTGAGCCTATCCATGTTGAACAAGAACTCTACCAGTAAGGCATTATGTTATAGTTTTTGGACCTGGGTTTTTCTAATTAATTTGACTATAAATGTATACTTACCATCCATTAAAAGGATGGTAATATGCATTTGTAAAAGAAACTAAAAAAAAATAAATTAATTAAATAAATCCCTTAGAATTCCCTTAGAATTCTGAACTATAGTAATTATACATACTTAAATAACTTGGACCATACAATACGTCTTAAGATTCTGTGAATTCAATACGAGCTAATAAAAATATTTTATATAGGGCCTGGAGAGATGGCTCAGAGGTTAAGAGCTCTGCCTGCTCTTCTAGAGGTCCTGAGTTAAATTCCAAGCAACCACATGGTGGCTCACAACCATCTATAATGAATTCTGATGCCCTCTTCTAGCATGCAGGTGTACATACAGATAGAGCACTCATAATTAAAAATAAATCTTTAAAAAATTATTTTATATAAAAAAACTCTATGAACTTACAAAACTCTGACAACCATTCAAAGTCCCTGAAGATTTTGTGCAAGGCTACAAGAATGGTTCCATTGGGCTCTTAGATAATCCTGATTCTGATGCTATTGGCAACATAAAATCTTGAGTTCACAGTTCCTGAAATCCCAAATGAGATTGAGAAAAGGAAGGTTTTCCTAAGGGTTTGTAAAAATGTTCCCCTAAAATCTCTCTGGTGAGAAAGGAACTGGAACTTTGAAACAAAGTAAGGGAAGTACCTGGTTGTCACTGACTCATGCAATTCACTGACCCCAGAACACTTACTGATCACCCACTACTCATCAGATGTGTAACAACTGATACCAATGGCAGAAAGACATACAGCTAAACACCTCATAAAGCATGGGAAAACAGACCATAAACTACATCTGCAACGGATGGGAATGTGGAGTTTTTAGATGTGACGGGACACATTTGCCATTGTACATGAGGTTGACAGATATTAAATGGACATGTGATTAAAGATATGATGTAGGAAAAGAGAAAAGGCATGCAGTACACATCCTTAGAAACATAACCTCATCTAGGGCACCTTTGGTTTCAACCAGAATACTTAGTGAGAGAAACGGAGACAGAAACTTCTAAAATATTTGAATAGCATTTATTTACTTAATTCCAGTTTTTAGGCATACCAGGAGCACAGAAAAGAATAGATAAGTACAACCTCTGATTTCAGGGAGCTGATGGCCTCTTTGAAGACACTGAATGGATTGTAATAACAGCCAGGGCCAGAGTTGATAAAATTCTAAAACTAGGTAGGCTGTGCTCCCACTAGTAACTGGTCATCTGGGCCAATGAAGCTCAAAATGAACACAGCTATGTTACCATGAAACTTTACCAAAACAAGCAAGTCAGAACTGGCCCGTACCTTAGTTTTGTCAATTCGAGGCCTACAGAAACTCAAATAAGGCAATGAGGAACTCAAAAAACCAGTACTTTGCTGAAAAGGAACCATTGACTTCACTCATCATTAGAGTTTGCAAATGTGAGATTTAGGTAATATGCATTGCCAAACAGTGTGCTGGATACTGAATGTCATTAGCTCTCCTAAGATACTGCTACAGCCTGTTTTATAAGTGAGAAAGCAAAAACACAGAGATTAAATAACTTACCCCAATTCTCATAATCTGTCAAGAATAAAGTAAGATTTTAACCTGTTTTTACTTACCCACATATGTCCTGTCTCTCAATACATAGAACTAACTATAATCACCCCTATTCTAAGAGCAATCCCTCAAGTACTGCAAAAATCACATTCCACACACACACATAAATTTTCACCCTGCAGTTATGCACTCTATTTAGCCTATAAGCTGCAAGGTTCCCCTTTCTCTATTGACTATTTCCATTAGCACATGCATGTATGATAACATCACCTTGATGTCTGTCTAGTTCTCCACTAGTCTTACACTCTTCTACAAATTGCTATAGACCTTCCGGAAAGAACTACATCTTCACTTATTCTATTGCTTTCTCCTAAATCTTTCCCAGGCTGACTTTGCTCACACAATTTGGATTAAACCACTCTTATCAAACAGTTGATTGTCATTTCTCATGGTGATGATAGCTAATGGTATTTAATATGATCATTGTCTCCTATGTGATTCGAGTTCTTCAGTTTTACTCCATTCTTCTGCCTGTTTGTTTTTTGTCTACCTGACTGAACATTTCTTTTTTCTTCTAGTCCAGATATATCTCCTCTTTATGAAATTTAAATGTCAAGAGTAGCCAGGTCACTGTCCCTACATCATTTTCTTCTCTATCTTTAACCACAAATCTAGTTACATATGTCAAAAAAGTCTTGTAATCACCCTTCACTCTATCCCTTTCCAGACCCACTACTTCAGAAAATGCTATCTTCAACCCATGTCTTAATGCTAACCGTGTCTGATCACCCTGCTCTTACAGATCTGAACCAAACACCATAATTCCTCACCTGTTCTGCAACCATATCTGATTTAGTGCTTTCAATCCTGCTCTCTTCTGTAATTTCTTTTTACAACAAAAGTTCTTTTAACAACATACATTTTACTGAATCACTAATTTGCCTGAGATCTTCTAATGGACTTCTAGTACTTTAAGTAATGCAGAAAGCCCTTACCCCTACAAACGGATGGTTCTGTGGTCTTCCCAACTGACCTTAACTCTCATACTTCATTACTGACCAACTCAAGTTTGTTCACAGTAGACGTTTCAGTGACTCCTGGATTTACATGCCCAGTACCATTTTAGTATCTTTGGCTCATCACCTCTGTCTAAGGCTCTCTTCCTCAGTACCAATCTGCATTTGCTCCTGACCTTTACTTATTCCAGGTTCCCTATTCAGAGTCCTTGTTATCACACCTGCCTCAGTACTCACTGTCTTCATACCATGTCATCATTTTCACAGCATTATTTACATATTATAACTCATGTTTACTTTAACTTTCCCCTCTATAATAAGATTGCCATGAATAAAAGAACTCTGTTTCATTGACAGATAGATGTCTGAGAGTTGCAATAGGACTCCAGCAAATACTGGAAAGAAAGGAGAGAAAAACGAAAGAAAACTAAGGGAATTCAGGTTTCTCTAGTCCCTGCACTTGAGCTCATACACTGTGAGATGATCTCTCCTCTAAATATATAACATTTGACTGTGAGTCTTAGGATCAAGAAAAGAAAATATTCACCCAAAAAGATATATCATGGTGCTATATCTGTTGCTAACAACCAACCCCAGATATAGCATGTTGATCTACTAAGTCAGCATTCAAGAAAAAACATTTAAAATTAATTCTGAAATATATGTATTAAAATCAAGTCAGTTACAAATATAAGATACTTTGAAAATGATACAAAAATATCAAAATAATGAAGGTAGGTGAAGTTAGGAATTCAGTTTGTTTAGGGACATTAAAATATGAATATCACTTTATCTTATGCAAAATACTACAGATTTTATTAAAATTATGCTCAATAATTTGTTTTACTTAGTGAGTATATAACATACTATTCATATTATATTTAAAATATATATTTTGTGAATATTTCTGAAAAAGGCAGATTTTGAGAGGAAATATTCTTCATTAGCTGCTACTTAGTCAGTTGACTAATTCTGAATTTAACTCTTTGTGTAAGCCACACATAGGGAGAAACATTTTCTCACATTTAAGATATTCTTAAAGGTGATTAAAACCAGAATTTTCAAATACACTTCAGAAAAGTTTGAAATTTACCCCACTAATCTGTCACCAAAATATTGTCATTATTTTCCCCATGTCAATGCCTTTCAGCTCTAAGAGTTTACCAGGTATAATTATGTATCAAAATAGAAAATGAAAAGTACAAATGCCACTGTCAAAGACTTCTCAAATGGGTTTGTTGCTCTTTTAAGACTTAAGAATTTATTTTATTGTGAAAATACAGGATATGTTCACTTCAGAGAAATTTAAAATTTGCTTTAGAAAGTTCACAATTAAACTTTGAATTGATTCAACCTGGTAACTGGATGAATATCTCTTAAGGATAAACATTCAGTGGTATGCATATTCTTATATTCTGTATCTCCATATCTCAATGCACAGCATTTAAGATCCCTCATCCTCTCTCAGGAACTCATACAAAGATTGATTACCCAAGAGCACTTGTAATGATCTGACCTAGAAACTACTTGTAGTAACTTCTCGGATTTAGTGAGAAAATATTCTTACACTTTTAAAATATTCTAAGCATCAGTAACTAGCTTTTGTGGTTTATGCCTAATTAAAGGTTAAAATAATGTTAGATAATAGAAAATTCTATACTAAATGATTAAACAATTTTAAACAATTCCATTTACAACTATTCCCTTAAAGTTATTTTAAACAAATGCATTCATTCTTCATTCATTAGTTTTGAGCTTCTACCACATATCCATCATTACTCTACATATTTTAATCATAATAATAAACTCGATAAAAATCTCAGTCCTCAAGGGCACACCATATTGAATCACTTTTAAGAAGCTATCAAATGTTGAGTTTCCAGAGAAGGTATAGTTGTATTTGAATGTAGACAGATATGTAATAGTAATAGAAGTGGCAGTCAAAGCTCCACTTACAGAACTAACTGTATAATCAAAAGTAAGCTAGTATCTTACTCAGCAATCAAGTGTAACACCTACAATATTAGGACTGTTCTCTCATAAACGATTTTTAAAAACTCAAATATTCAACTTTTATTGTATTCTAATAAGCCTATCCTTTCAGTGGTATAGTAATTAAAGAATGGGTTTATTTAATATCTGGGCTATTAAGTGGAGGCCCACCCTTGATATCCCCTGAACATCAAGTCTCTGGGAGACTAGTCTATTCCTCTCCCACTGAGGACAGACAAAGCAGCCCAGCTAGAATATACCCCACAGACAGGTAACAGCCTTTGGGACAGCTGTAACCCTACTCCCACTCCACCCCAACCTCCCTCCAGATGTTTAGGACCCACATGAAGATCAAGATGCATATCTGCTACTTATATCCAGAGAGGCCTAGGTCCAGCCCGCATATGTTCTTTGGTTGGTGGTTCAGTCTCTGAGAGCCCCAAGGGTCCAGACTAGCCAACTCTGCTGGTCTTCCTGTGGATTTCCTATAATCCTTCCTTTTACTCTTCCATAAGAGTCCCCAAGCTCTACTCACTATTTAGCTATGGGTGTCTGCATCTGTCTGAGTCAGCTGCTGGGTGGAGCTTCTGAGGACAGTCATGCTAGACTCTTCTCTGCAAGCATAACTGAATATCATTAATAGTGTTATTAATTCCGGTAGTTTCTATGGGATGGGTCTCAAGTTGGGCCAGTTATTGGTTGACTACTCTGTCAGTCTCTATCTGCCTTGCTTGTATTGTAATCTGTAAGACTGTATATCTTACATGATTTTAGAGTAATGTGAGGAAAGGTTCATATCTTCTTTCTCTTTTTTCTGGATATTAGAAATATATCTTATTTATACCCACTTTGTTATAAGTGGTATAAATGTAATAAAAACACATTCACTCAAAAATTCAAAACCCTGATTTCATCTGATTTTTTGCAATGGTTTGATAAATAGTATTTCCAGATCGCCCCCACTGGAATGTTTGTTATCATTTGAAATGATTTCCAATCATGCTTTTTTATTTAAAGCAATTTGCTGGTATTTTTTTATTATTATTAACTTGAGTATTTCTTATATACATTTAGTGTTATTCCTTTCCGGTTTCCGGGCAAACATCCCCTCCCCTCCCCTTCATTATGGGTGTTCCCCTCCCCATCCTCCCTCTTGCCGCCCTCCCCCAACAATCTAGTTCACTGGGAGTTCAGTCTTAGCAGGAACCAGGGCTTCCCCTTCCACTGGTGCTCTTACTAGGATATTCATTGCTACCTACCTATGAGGTCGGAGTCCAGGGTCAGTCCATGTATAGTCCTTAGGTAGTGGCTTAGTCCCTGGAAGCTCTGGTTGCTTGGCATTGTTGTACATATGGGGTCTCGAGCCCCTTCAAGCTCTTGAGTTTCATTTGTTCTAGGCATCTAGGGTAATTCAAGCATTTGGACTAATAGCCACTTATCAATGAGTGCATACCATGTGTGTTTTTCTGTGATTGGGTAACCTCACTCAGGATGATATTTTCCAGTTCCGACCATTTTGCCTCTGAATTTCATAAAAGTCATTGTTTTTTTTTTTTTTTTTTTTTTTTTTATTAACTTGAGTATTTCTTATGTACATTTTCGGTGTTATTCCTTTCCCAGTTTCCGAGCAAACATCCTTCCTCCCCCCTTCCTTATGGGTGTTCCCCTCCCCATCCTCCCCTCTTGCCGCCCTCCCCCCAACAATCTAGTTCACTGGGGGTTCAGTCTTAGCAGGACCCAGGGCTTCCCCTTCCACTGGTGCTCTTACTAGGATATTCATTGCTACCTATGAGGTCAGAGTCCAGGGTCAGTCCATGTATAGTCTTTAGGTAGTGGCTTAGTCCCTGGAAGCTCTGGTTGCTTGGCATTGTTGTACAAATGGGGTCTCAAGCCCCTTCAAGCTCTTCCTGTTCTTTCTCTGATTCCTTCAACGGGGGTCCCGTTCTCAGTTCAGTGGTTTGCTGCTGGCATTCGCCTCTGTATTTGCTGTATTCTGGCTGTGTCTCTCAGGATCGAAAGTCATTGTTTTTGATAGCTGAGTAATTTTCCATTGTGTAGATGTACCACATTTTCTGTATCCATTCCTCTCTTGAAGGGCATCTGGGTTCTTTCCAGCTTCTGGCTATTATAAATAAGGCTGTGATGAACATAGTGGAGCACGTGTCTTTTTATATGTTGGGGCATCTTTTGGGTATATGCCCAAGAGAGGTATAGCTGGGTCCTCAGGTATTTCAATGTCCAATTTCTGAGGAACCTCCAGACTGATTTCCAGAATGGTTTTACCAGTCTGCAATCCCACCAACAATGGAGGAGTGTTCCTCTTTCTCCGCATCCTCGCCAGCATCTGCTGTCACCTGAGTTTTTGATCTTAGCCATTCTCACTGGTGTGAGGTGAAATCTCAGGGTGGTTTTGATTTGCATTTCCCTTATGACTAAAGATGGGAAGCATCTGGAACACATGGGCACTGGAAAAAATTTCCTGAACAAAACACCAATGGCTTATGCTCTAAGATCAAGAATCGACAAATGGGATCTCATCAAACTGCAAAGCTTCTGTAAAGCAAAGGACACTGTGGTTGGACAAAAGCGGCAACCAACAGATTGGGAAAAGATCTTTACCAATCCTACAACAGATAGAGGCCTTATATCCAAAATATACAAAGAACTCAAGAAGTTAGACCGCAGGGGAGACAAATAACCCTATTAAAAATGGGGTTCAGAGCTAAACAAAGAATTCACAGCTGAGGAATGCCGAATGGCGAGAAACACCTAAAGAAATGTTCAACATCTTTAGTCATAAGGAAATGCAAATCAAAACCACCCTGAGATTTCACCTCACACCAGTGAGAATGGCTAAGATCAAAAACTCAGGTGACAGCAGATGCTGGCGAGGATGCGGAGAAAGAGGAACACTCCTCCATTGTTGGTGGGATTGCAGACTGGTACAACCATTCTGGAAATCAGTCTGGAGATTCCTCAGAAAATTGGACATTGAACTGCCTGAGGATCCAGCTATACCTCTCTTGGGCATATACCCAAAAGATGTCCCAACATATAAAAAAGACACGTGCTCCACTATGTTCATCGCAGCCCTTATTTATAATAGCCAGAAGCTGGAAAGAACCCAGATGCCCTTCAACAGAGGAATGGATACAGAAAATGTGGTACATCTACACAATGGAATATTACTCAGCTATCAAAAACAATGACTTTATGAAATTAAATAGGCAAATGGTGAACTGGAAAATATCATCCTGAGTGAGGTAACCCAATCACAGAAAAACACACATGGTATGCACTCATTGATAAGTGGATAGTAGCCCAAATGCTTGAATTACCCTAGATGCCTAGAACAAATGAAACTCAAGACGGATGATCAAAATGTGAATGCTTCACTCCTTCTTTAAAAGGGGAACAAAAATACCCTTGGCAGGGAATAGAGAGGCAAAGATTAAAACAGACACAGAAGGAACACCCATTCAGAGCCTGCCCCACATGTGGCCCATGCATATACAGCCACCCAATTAGACAAGATGGATGAAGCAAAGAAGTGCAGGCTGACAGGAGCCGGATGTAGATCTCTCCCGAGAGACACAGCCAGAATACAGCAAATACAGAGGCGAATGCCAGCAGCAAACCACTGAACTGAGAATAGGACCCACGTTGAAGGAATCAGAGAAAGAACTGGAAGAGCTTGAAGGGGCTGGAGACCCCATATGTACAACAATGCCAAGCAACCAACCAGGGACTAAGCCACTACCTAAAGACTATACACGGACTGACCCTGGACTCTGACCTCATAGGTAGCAATGAATATCCTAGTAAGAGCACCAGTGGAAGGGGAAGCCCTGGGTCCTGCTAAGACTGAACCCCCAGTGAACTAGATTGTTGGGGGGAGGGCGACAAGGGGGGGAGGATGGGGAGGGGAACACCCATAAAGGAGGGGAGGGGGGAGGGGGATGTTTGCCCAGAAACCGGGAAAGGGAATAACACTTGAAATGTATATAAGAAATACTCAAGTTAATAAAAAAAATAAATAAATAAATAAAGTCTGATTAGCTTGTGGTTTCTATTTTCACTTTTTTCAAGAAACATTTCTCTTTTGATTTCTTCTATAAATTATCACATGGTAAATAGCATATTAAGTCTTGGCGAATCTGTGAAAGTTTTGAAGATATTTTTATTGATTAGTCCTGTGTATGCAAGTAATATTGGACAGACTGCAGGTTGCATTCATATATTTATATACAGATGTATCTGTGTGTGAGGTGTGTGTGTGTGTGTGTGTGTGTGTGTGAGAGAGAGAGAGAGAGAGAGCGAGAGAGAGAGAGAGAGAGAACAATTAATGGGAAAAAAGTTTATGAATTTGAAAGAGAGAAAGGAAGTACATTTTGGAAGGCGTTTGGAGGGAAGAAAAGAAAGAGCAAAATGACATAATTGCCATCTCAAAAAAAAATAAATTTTAAGGTATATGTAATTACTATGTGTTGGTTTTGAATAAAATAAAATAATCACAAAACATAGTTATATATAATAAAATAATAAGTTTTAATGTTCTACAGCACAGTAGTGACTATATTTTATAAAAACCATATATGTATTTTATGAGGTACTCAAAGTCTCCAAACACAAAATAATAATAAGAAATATACACATAATTACTGTCATTTGATCAATGCATGTATTGATATTGCCTATATTTCACAAATATATACCATATAAATGCAAATATATATATTGAGTTCAGCAAAATATTCTTAAATATTTAATACAGAAATGTTAACTACCCTTAGTTGATCACTATATGTTGTATACTTGTATAGAATTATACTTTATCCCTCTAGCTTATACAATAGAAATAATAATTAATACAAACATAGCCATATATGCTAAGGTTTGAAATTCAAATGATGGAATTTAAAAGTTTCTTTTTCTTTTTATTTCCACAGCCTGGAGAAAGTCATCACTTCCGGCCAAAACCACATCCATACCAAAGGCCACAGCAACCCATTTACCACAGACGACATTCACAAGTCTCTTCTGTTTACCCAAGATATGATCAATATCCACGTTATTTCTATGTTTCACAGAAACAGCAAGCTCAAAAACCTCAAATTTTACCAATTCAAACTCCATGGCAACGCGTCTGCCCTCCAGGATATACTGTGAGGCTGCTCCGTCACCATCATTCTAGGTTTCTATGCGTCCCTAATAAACAGTTAACCCCTGACAAAATAGAAACAAAAGTCACTACACCAGCACCGACCACCAAGCCTACCACAGATTCAACCACACCAGCACCAACCACCAAGCCTATCACAAATTCAACCACACCAGCACCGACCACCAAGCACCGACCACCAAGCCTACCACAGATTCAACCACACCAGCACCGACCACCAAGCCTACCACAGATTCAACCACACCAGCACCGACCACCAAGCCTACCACAGATTCAACCACACCAGCACCGACCACTAAGCCTACCACAGATTCAACCACACCAGCACCGACCACTAAGCCTACCACAGATTCAACCACACCAGCACCGACCACTAAGCCTACCACAGATTCAACCACACCAGCACCGACCACTAAGCCTACCACAGATTCAACCACACCAGCACCAACCACCAAGCCTATCACAAATTCAACCACACCAGCACCAACCACCAAGCCTACCACAGATTCAACCACACCAGCACCAACCACCAAGCCTACTACACCTAAGCCTAGCACCTCAACAGACATACCTACATCAACTAACTCTGCTAACAGCTCTTCCTCTACTACTACATCAAGTACCACCATCCAAACTACAACTCTGTCACCTTTTCAACAGATGCTTCAGTGGCTTCAGATGTACTTTGGTTAAAGTAGGATGGGATGGAATGGTCTCCAAACTGTCAGAACAGTTTTATCTCTTAGGATAAATAAGCCTCAATGATGATTTTAAAGAAATCAACCTGATCTTACTAGAAAATCAAACAAATAAAAACAATTTGAGCAATGAAATGCATCTCTTTTTGTCCTGATGACTACCATGCTATCCTGTGTTTTACCATCTACCACCAACTGCTAAACAGGCTTCCTAGAAGAAATCAGGGAGCCTTTGATTGAAAATACCTGTCTATATACACAGATGTTTACATATATACCTATTGTAAGTTGCATGAGTTTAACTAAAAACAAAAAAATACAAGCTATTAAGGCATTCAATCTTGTTCCAATGAAGCTGGAAAGGTACCTAGGCATGGTGGGACAAAGGGAATATAAAAGTAAATAAATTAAATTAAGTAAAATAAGCAGAGAGACCCATCTTCCCTGCTTGCTGAGTCCTCTGGAGAAAGCAGAGCTGCCCTGAGCAGACTGCTATACCAGGGCGACCTCCATTCTTCCCACACTTCTCTGCTCACTTTCATCACATACATGGATCCTGAGTCATCCAGGTAAGCTTCCCTTTCCCACCCATCTTCCCTACTTGCTGACTCTTTTAATCATGCCAAGCTGTTCTGAGCAGCCTGCTATACCCAAGTGGACCCCCATTCTCCTGTGACTTCTCTGCCCACCTTCATCAGACCTAGGGCTCATGAACCATACAGACCTGCAAATACAGAACCATACACCCCGAGGATACCTGTCACAAGTCTGCCACACCATAACCATAGAGGCCAATGCCTCTCCCAATACCTACTACAACAGGAACATCCAGAAATCAAAGCCATCCAGATGGCTAAAGGTCCTCAAAAGATCACAATCAAAAGTCAGGGCAATATGACAGCTGCAGAACACAGCTACCCTACTATAACACGCCCTGGATATCCTTTTTCTCTCTTTTTTTTATTGTATATTTTTTATTTACATTTCAAATGTTATCCCCTTTCCCAGTTTTCCATCCATAAACCCCAACCTTCTATTCCATACCCCTTCCCCTGCCTTCTACGAGGGTGTTCCCCACTCATCTACCCACCCCTTCCCACCTCCCCTCCCCTGACATTTCCCTATAACTGGGGGTTCTAGCCTTGGCAGAACCAAGGACTTCTCCTCCCATTGATGTCCAACAAGGCCATCCTCTGCTACATATGCAGCCGGAACCATGAGTCTGTCCATGTGTACCCTATGGGATAGTGGTTTAGTATCTGGTTGATCCGTATTGTTGTTCTTATGAAGTTGCAAAGCCTTCAGAAATAAGAAAAGAATAAATATTGAGCCCTAGTGGTGGTCTCACCTGTGAGCTTGGGTGTGTCAACACTCCAGGGGGACATAGTCCTACCTGAGGACTCAGGTATACCACTCCTGGGCATATGCCCAAAAGATGCTCCAACATATAACAAGGACACATGCTCCACTAGGTTCATAGCAGCCTTATTTATAATAGCCAGAAGCTGAAAACAACCCATATGTCCCTCAACAGAGGAATGGATACAGAAAATGTGATACATTTACACAATGGAGTACTACTCAGCTATTAAAAACAATGACTTCATGAAATTCACAATCAAATGGGTTGACCTAGAGAATATCATCCTGAGTGAGGGAACCCAGGCACAAAAGAACACACATGGTATGCACTCACTGGTAAGTGGATATTATCTCAAAAGTTTGGAATACCTAAGGAAAAATTCACAGATCATAGGAAACCCAAGAAGAAGAAAGACCAAAATGTGGATGCTTCAGTCCTTCTTACAAAATATTCATGGGAGGGAATTCAGGAACAAAGAGTGGAGCAAGGACTGAAGTAAAGATCATCTAGAGACTGCCCCACCTGGGGATCCATTCTGTAGCATCAAACCCAGTCACTACTGCTGATGCCAAGAAGTGCTGGCTGACAGGAACCTGATATGGATGTCTCCTGAGAGGTTCTGCCAGAGCCCTACTAATACAGATGAGGATGGTTGCAGCTAGTCATTGGACTGAATGAGGGTACCCCAATGGAGGAGTTAGAGAAAAGACTGAAGGAGCTAAAGGGGTTTGCAACACCATAGGAAGAACAACAATATTAACCAACCAAACCCCACCAGAGCTCCCAGGGACTAAACCACCAACCAATGAGTACACATGGAGTGACCTATGACTCCAGCCACATATGTAGCAGAGGATGGCATTGTCCGGCATCGATGGGAGGAGAAGCCCTTGGTCATATGAAGGCTCATTTCCTCACTGTAAGGGAATGCCAGGGTTTTAAGGTTGGAGTGGGTGAGTGGGAATGGGGGCATCCTCATAGAAGCAGGGGGAGAGGTAATGGGATATGTAAGAGGGGGAAAGGGGATAAAATTTGAAGTGTAAATACATAAAATATCCAAGAAAAATAAAATAATAATAAAAATGTAAGTAAATTATATAAATGAAAATAAAGGAAATTCTACAATATACATTTACTTAAGTATAAAAGTACATAAATATGCAAATAACTACAAATAAGTAGAAAATGTGATATATGTTTACAACTTTAATGGTGATGTCTTGATAACATAGAATTTATAACTATAACACATGAGAGGAGCAGAGACAGCGAGGTAAAAATTTGTATAATTTAAAAATAAGGGGTTGGGGATTTAGCTCAGTGGTAGAGCACTTGCCTAGGAAGTGCAAGGCCCTGAGTTCGGTCCCCAGCTCTGAAAAAAAGAACCAAAAAAATAAATAAATAAATAAAACACGCTCTTGCCTCTTGCTCTTGCCCTCTTCCCCTCTTCTCCTTTGTCCCTTCTCTCCCCATTCCCTTGCTCCCTTCCCTCCACATGCTCATGGCCAGCTTTTACTCCTCTCCTCTTCTATTCTTCTTCTCTCATTAAACCTTTCCATGTGGAAAAAATAAAATAAAATAAAACACGTCTTTCTAAATGCTGAGGAGATGATGTGGCAGTAATAATGCCTGAGTATGAAACAGAAATAAGAAAATGTTGGATAGAGGATAACACCTTTCTGTCTTACCCACAATGTCCATCTCAGGACTTTAGGCAGCATAATGGGGAGAAAGAAGGGAAATGAACACAGTCTGACTTTTCCCCAGATAGTAAACCTGCCACATATCCAATACCACAGTATCATTATTTAGAGTAAGTTTCTAGACCTACTCTGGCTCTAAGCCATTACCCACAGCTACAGGGTTTAGACCTGTGTAGTGAATTTGATCTCTAATAAATTGTAATACTATAGCTGAACTAACTTCAGTGTCCCTGGGTTCCCAAAAAAAGGGCTTAGCAGCAAACCCTGGTGCAGGCCTCAACTCACTCAAGCAGATTCAGTCAGCAAATCCATACAAGGAGACACAGGTCCAAGGCCTAACCATCTGCTGAATCAGACATTGGGCAACCTGACTTTATGAAATTCATAGGCAAATGGATGGAACTGGAAAATATCATCCTGAGTGAGGTAACCCAATCACAGAAAACACACATGGTATGCACTCATTTATACGTGGATATTAGCCCAAATGCTTGAATTACCCAAGATGCACAGACCATGTGAAACTCAAGAAGGATGACCAAAATGTGAATGCTTCACTCCTTTTTTAAAAGGGGAACAAAAATATCCATAGAAAGGGATAGGGAGGCAAAGTTTGAAGCAGAGACTGAAGGAACAGCCATTCAGAGCCTGCCCCACATGTGGCCCACATATATACAGCCACCAAAACTAGATAAGATGATCATTTCATTAGATGCTGAGAAAGCATTTGACAACATTTAACAGCCCTTCATGATAAAAGTCCTGGAAAGAACAGGAATTCAAGGCCCATACCTAAACATAATAAAAGCCATATACAGCAAACCAGTAGCTAACATTAAACTAAATGGAGAGAAACTTGAAGCAATCCCACTAAAATCAGGGACTAGACAAAGCTGCCCACTCTCTCCCTACTTATTCAATGTAGTTCTTGAAGTTCTAGCCAGAGCAATCAGACAACAAAAGGAGATCAAAGGGATACAGATTGGAAAAGAAGAAATCAAAATATCACTATTTGCAAATGATATGGTAGCATACTCAAATGACCCCAAAAGTTCCACCAGAGAACTACTAAGTCTGATAAACAACTTCAGAAAAGTAGCTGGGTATAAAATTAACTCAAACAAATTAGTAGCTTTCCTCTACACAAAAGGCTGAGAAAGAAACTGGGAAACAGCACCCTTCATAATAATCCCAAATAATATAAAATATCTCGGTGTGACTTTAACCAAGCAAGTGAAAGATCTGTATGATAAGAACTTCAATTCTCTGAAGAAAGAAATTGAAGAAGATCTCAGAAGATGGAAAGATCTCCCATGCTCATAGATTGGCAGGATTAATATAGTAAAAATGGCCATTTTACCAAAAGCAATCTACAGTTTCAATGCAATCCTAATCAAAATACCAATTCAATTCTTCATAAACATAGAAAGAACAATTTGCAAATTCTTTTGGAATAATAAAAAAACCAGGATAGCTAAAACTATCCTCAACAATAAAAGGACTTCTGGGGGAATCACCATCCCTGATCTCAAGCAGTATTATAGAGCAATAGGGATTTAAAAAAAAAAACTACATGGTATTGATACAGAGACAGGCAGATAGACCAGTGGAATAGAACTGAAGACCCATAAATGAACCCACACACCTATGGTCACTTGATTTTTGACAAAGGAGCCAAAACCATCCAATGGAAAAAAGATAGCATTTTCAGCAAATGGTGCTGGTTCAACTGGAGGTCAACATGTAGAAGAATGCAGATCAATCCATGCTTATCACCCTGTACAAAGCTTAAGTCCAAGTGAATCAGGGACCTCCACATCAAACCAGATCCACTCAAACTAATAGAAGAAAAAGTGGGGAAGAATCTCGAACACATGGGCACTGGAGAAAATTTCCTGAACAAAACACCAATGGCTTATGCTCTAAGATCAAGAATCGACAAATGGGATCTTGTAAAACTGCAAAGCTTCTGTAAGGCAAAGGTCACTGTTGTTAGGACAAAATGGCAACCAACAGATTGGGAAAAGATCCTTACCAATCCTACATCTGATAGAGGCCTTATATCCAAAATATACAAAGAACTCAAGAAGTTAGACTTCAGGGAAACAAATAACCCTATTAAAAAATGGGGTTCAGAGCTAAACAAAGAATTCTCAGCTAAGGAATATAGAATGGCTGAGATGCACCTAAAGAAATGTTCAACATCCTTAGTCATCAGGGAAATGCAAATCAAAACTCACCTCACACCAGTCAGAATGGCTAATATCAAAATCTCAGATGACAGCAGATGCTGGTGAGGATGTGGAGAAAGAGGAACACTCCTCCATTGTTGGTGGCATTGCAAACTGGTACAGCCTCTCTGGAAATCAGGACCCAGCTATACCTCTCCTGGGCATATACCCAAAAGATGCTCCAACATATAACAAAGACACATGCTCTACTATGTTCATAGCAGCCTTATTTATAATAGCCAGAAGCTGGAAAGAACCCAGATGCCCTTCAGCAGAGGAATGGATACAGAAAATGTGGTACATCTACACAATGGAATATTACTCAGCTATCAAAAACAATGACTTTATGAAATTCATAGGCAAATGGATGGAACTGGAAAATACCATCCTGAGTGAGGTAACCCAACCACAGGAAAACACATGGTATGCACTCATTAATAAGTAGACATTAGCCCAAATGCTTGAATTACCCAAGATGCACAGACCACATGAAACTGAAGAAGGATGATCAAAATGCAGATGCTTCACTCCTTCTTTAAAAGGGGAACAAAAATATGCATAGGAGGGGATAGGGAGGCAAAGTTTGAAGCAGAGACTGAAGGAGCGAGCCATTCAGAGCCTGCCCGACATGTGGCCCATATATACAGCCACCAAAACTAGATAAGATGAATCAAGCTAAGAAGTGCATGCTGGAGATAGATCCAGTTCCTGGAGATAGATCTCTTTTGAGAGACACAGCCAGAGCATGTCAAATACAGAGGTGAATGCCAGCAGCAAACTACTGAACTGAGAATGGGACCCCCGTTAGAGGAATTAGAGAAAGGTCTGAAGGAGCTGAAGGGGCTTGGGACCCCATAAGAACAACAATGCCAAGCAACCAGAGGTTTCAGGGACTAAACCACTACCCAAAGACTATACATGGATGGACCCTGGACTCCAACTTCATAAATAGCAGTGAATAGACTTGTTGGGGCACCAGTGGAAGGGAAGCCCTTAGTCCTGCCAAGGTTGGACCCACAGTGTAGGGGATTGTGGGGGGGGCAGTAATGAGGGGTGGATATGGAGGGAAACACTCATATAGAAGGGGAGGTGGAGGGGTTAGGTGACTTGATAGTCAGGAAACCGGGAAAGGGAATAAGATTTGAAATGTAAACAAGTAATACCCAATTTAATAAAAATGAAAGAAAAAACATGAATTATCAAGACAGCATAGAGAAAATGCATTTAAATTTTGTGAGAAAAAAATGTTTTTCTCATGCTTCCAAGAGTTAATTTTTCTTTAAATGCATTAATACTAAAACACAAACCACCACCAACTTAAAAAATACACTTCTAGAAGGAGATATATTTTACTTAAATATCACACAAAGAGATTTTTTTTTTATGTCTGGTTTAAATCCCCTTAAATTAGGGGGTTGTAATGCAAAATCTGACAAGCTCAAATAAGGCAATTCAAAAATATATTCTGAACACTTAACACATACTATACATGAAATGTATTTTAACATCTATATTTTATTGCAGATTAAATACTTAAAATGGAAAAACAGACCAAATGTTTCCTAAACATTTGCTTAACATTTAGAACCTGTGAGTTGTAAGCCTCAAGCATATACATTAAGTGTTTGACTAACAACAAATGCAATAAAATGTTTCATTAAAAAAAGAACCTGAGGGGTTGGGGATTTAGCTCAGCGGTAGAGCGCTTGCCCAGCAAGCACAAGGCCCTGGGTTCGGTCCCCAGTTCCGAAAAAAAAAAAAAAAAAAAAAAAGAACCTGAACCTGAGACTGGACAAGGAGAGGCCAAAGAGAGAAGCCAAGAAGCCATAGCAGGACAATGGAGGCTGACGTAAAGATCTTGCTCTGTGTATTTACAGGTTGTTATCAATGTTCTTAAGGGATGGATGGTACTGGGCTTTGTATGTTTAGGTGAGCAATTTTATCTTATCAATTGAATCTAAAAAAAAAAAAAAAAAGAACCTGTTGGGGTCACCAATAGGGACACAACTAAAGGCAATGGCTCCTCCCCCTAAATCTATCAGTAGCAAATGACTGCAATAAAGAATAGAGTACCTGAACCCTTCTCCTATCCATGCCTGGCTGGTGATAGGCACTTGGTTTTTACTTTCTCTGTTTTCTTTTTCTTTTTATTACACGTATGTAAATATATTACGTGTGTGTGTGAGTGTGTGTGTGAGTGTGTGTGTGTGTGTGTGTGTGTGTGTGTGTACAACCTATTAATGCTGCTTCTATGTATAACTTTATGACTTGGTATTAGATAAGCATTTAGGGGGCTCATCCTGGCTAAAACAGATTCCCCCTCCCCCTCTGTAGTTATTCATTTCCTGCAGCTCTGTAGTAATGGTGCCTTATGAGACTTCCCCTCCAGGCTGGCTTGTCCACTATTGTTCATGGGTTTCTCAGGCAGCCATATTGTTGGGATTTCCTAGATGCAGTTATACATAAAAGTAGAAATTCTCACAGCAGATTCTGATCCTCTTACAATCTTTTCACTCCCTCTTCTACAGTGCTACCTAAGCCTTGGCTGTAGGGGGTGCATTGTAGAAGAACCACTAGGTACTGGGTGCTCCATAATCCAGTTCTTCTCTGCATTTTGGGCAGTTATGGAGTTTTGTAATAGTCTCCTTATGCTACAAAAATAAGCTTCTTTCTATATTTACCTGTGGGTATAAGGATAAGTATGTAGAATACAACTAAAATTATACTGGAAATACTCTGGGGTAACTGCTGAAACCAGGAAAGTAAAAAGGGACTGCAGACAGAAGGCAAAGAGGGAAATAGCAGGTTACAAGTGATTTGAAGGGAAAATGGAGGAGGCTTTAATTAGAGAATGAAGTAGATGAACCAAGAACAAGGAGGGAGAATGGTTTTATATATTTATATTTTTTAATGAATTTTTCCTCTATATACTGGCAATACTTTCCAAAAAGCCATTGATTAGCTAACAAAAACCCAACACCAGGCATGAGAAGCCCTATTTTGAGCTGTTAGTCAAGATTGTCCAAAGCACTCCCAAAACATTAGAGTCTACTGCTATTGGTTCTGACATGAAAGCCTCCCTCTGAGGACTACCTTTCCTGGGACCAGGAGCCATGCAAGCATCCAAAGGAGGAAAGCAGCCAACAGACCTAGCCAGCTATGATGCCTGTGAACTAGGACTATGACCAGCATGGCACAAAAACCTAGTATACAGTAGCGACACATATACCTTGGTGGTCACCAACAGTTGTCTATTTGGACTTTGGGCATCTCGGTTTTCTTCCCAATGGAGTAGAATGTCACTATGCACAAGTACCACATTTTCATTATCCATTCATCAGCTGAAGGACATTTAAGTCATTTCCATTCCCTAGCTCTTAGCGGAGAGGACAGCAAGGAACATGTCTGAGCAAGTAGCTGTGGAATGGGATGTTTTGTCCTTTGGGATTTCTTCTTTAGCTGTGTGATTCTAGCTTTTAGAGTGAAGTCATTCACTGGTGAAACCATTGTCCGTACAGGGACAGGATTCCCAGAAAAAAGTTTAAAGATGACAGTGCCATGTTCAGAAGAAAATGAGGTGTACCAACCTGTCACCCTTCACTACAGCATATTAACTCACTAAACAGTGCCTGACACAAAGAAGGAGCTCAATAAATACATACTTCAATTATTGAAAGATTGACCTCCCTTCAAGAAACTGAAACAAATGGTTCAGACTAGAAAAAAACATGGCTATATCATAGGTGCCCTCTAGTGTTCCTCCTCCTGAATTGCCACATGTCTGGCTGGTTTTCCTTTGCTCCACAGGGTTTTAGTAAGTTACTTTTGCTTAGTTGTTTGGTTGGTTAGTGTTGATTGGTTGGTTTGTTGGTTGACTGGTTTAATGGATAATTTTTTCAGACATAGTCTTAAAAATCTAGAACCCTGGAGTTCAAAGGGTACTGTAAAAGCCACACGACAGCACAGTTTTAAGTTGAAAATTAAGAGCTTTAATACATTTTTAGAAGCATTCTATCTTATTAATGAACAGGAGTGTTTAGAAAGAATATAAAAAATGGTAAAACAGAAAATCACAGTGACAAGCAATAACCTTAAGCAAAATAGAGAGGTATTATTTATTGAAGAGTGACTTTTGAAGAAAACATGCATTTCTGGGAGCTTATGTAGCTCTCTCAGATCCCAGACCACCTGGTGGCAGACAGTCTGAAACCTTAAGCATGAACTAAAGAGGAAGGGACAACAAGCCATACAGAGCTACTCTGAACGAATGCTACTTCAAGGGCTAACTTCCAGAGTTACCCTTAAGCAACACTTGAACATTTTACATATATCCTCTACTTTACACTGGAACAGCGTTTACTGCTGATTGGTTAATCTCATTTCTCCAATGAATTCTACTTGTACAAGGGGAGGATATTTTATATTTATTGCCTAGGAATAGAAATCCTTTGGAAGAAATCACTGCTCTCTTATGAAACCACCTTTGAGCATGTACAGAGATGAGATGACCTCTGGGTAGTAATGTTCACCATCAGTAAAGAGAAACAAAAATAGCTGTGTAGATCAATTATGTCAGAAATGTAAGTTATTGGTGATAGCTTAAAAGATCAAGAGAAAAATAATTTGGAGTTATACAAAGGGATCCTAGCTGCATCTAAACTGTACATAGTGACTAGTAGATTCTGCTGCCAAAATACAAGAATCTGTAATATATGGGGCTGATATAAAGTTGACTGATGATGCTGACATTTTTAAGCCAACACATGTTTAGAAATCAGGTTCACACTCTGGCCACATTTCTGACTCTAGAAGAAAATGCCTAGTGCCATCTGGGACCCTGTGCACAGGGACCCGAGAAAAGGGTGGGCAGGCCCTTCTGCTTGCTGCCCTCGTGGAGAGCTGAAATGCAGCCCCCAAGGAGCAACTTCAGGCCTGAAACCAGAGGTAAGACCAACTTTTCTGCTCCAAGTGACCTGCCTGGTGGACTCAGGACACACAAAGGCAAAATTCCTCTGGGATCGGACACTTCAGTTTCTAGCTGGAGACCAAACCTCGATGATCCCGGCCCACAGCTTCCTGCTCCCAAACCCCGTGGGAGAGAGAGTTCATTGCCCAGACAGGCGGGCACTCCTGAGACTGCAGGGCAGGAGAGAACGCCAGTACTGCCCACCCTTGCCCACATCCCTGACCCAAGAGGAAATTTTATAGGGCCTCTGGGAACAGGAAGATATGGGCACTCAAGCTGCAGGTCCCCTGCGGTCCAGACACTGCCAACAACTGAAGGGACACAGTCAAAGAGCGCTCTGCACCCAAATCCCATGGGAGGGAGAGCTAAACCTTCAGAGGGGCAGACATGCCTGGGAAGCCAGAAGAGACTACACTCTGCCCACATTTCTGACTCTAGAGGAAAACGCCTAGTGCCATCTGGGCCCCTGTGCACAGGACCTGAGAAAAGGCTGGACAGGCCCTTCTGGTTGCTGCCCTCAGGGAGAAGTGAAATGCAGCACAAGAGGAGTGACTTCAGGCCCAAGATGAGAGGAAAAACCAACTTTTCTGCTCCAAGTGACCTGCCTGGTGAACTCAGGGCACATGCCAACAAGAACAGCTGAAGACCAGTAGACAGGAAAGACTACACGCCTGAAAGCAGAACACTCTGTTCCCATAACTGGCTGAAAGAAAACAGGAAAACAGGTCTACAACACTCCTGTCACACAGGCTTATTGGACAGTCTAGCCACTATCAGAAATAGCAGAACAAAGTAACAGCAGAGATAATCTGATGGCGAGGGGCAAGCTCAGGAACTCAAGCAACAGAAACCAAGACTACATGGCATCATCGGAGCCCAATTCTTCCCACAAGCAAACACTGAATATCCAAACACCCCAGAAAAGCAAGATCTAGATTTTAAATCACATTTGATCATGATGATGGAAGACTTCAAGAAAGATTTAAAGAACTCCCTTAGGAAAATGCAGGAAAACATAAACAAACAAGTAGAAGCCTATAGAGAGGAATCACAAAAATCCCTGGAAGAATTCCAGGAAAACACAATCAAACAGGTGAAGGAATTAAAAATGGAAATAGAAGCAATAAAGAAAGCACAAAGGGAGACAACCCTGGACATAGAAAACCAAAGGAAGAGACAAGGAGCCGTACATACAAGCATCACCAACAGAATACAAGAGATAGAAGAGAGAACCTCAGGAGCAGAAGATTCCATAGAAATCATCCACACAACTGTTAAAGATAATGTAAAATGGAAAAAGCTACTGGCACAAAACATACAGGAAATCCAGGACACAATGAGAAGATCAAACCTAAGGATAATAGGTATAGAAGAGAGTGAAGACTCCCAGCTCAAAGGACCAGTAAATATCTTCAACAAAATCATAGAAGAAAACTTCCCTAACCTAAAGAAAAAGATGCCCATAAACATACAAGAAGCCTACAGAACTCCAAATAGATGGGACCAGAAAAGAAACTCCTCCAGACACATAATAGTGAAAACACCAAATGCACAAAACAAAGAAAGAATATTAAAAGCAGTAAGAGAAAAAGATCAAGTAACATATAAAGGCAGACCTATCAGAATCACACCAGACTTCTCACCAGAGACTGTGAAAGCCAGAAGATCCTGGACATATGTCATACAGACACTGAGAGAACACAAATGCCAGTCCAGGTTACTGTATCCAGCAAAACTCTCAATTAATATAGATAGAGAAACCAAGATATTCCATGACAAAACTAAATTTACACAATATCTTTCTACAAATCCAGCCCTACAAAGGATAATAAATGGTAAAGCCCAACACAAGGAGGCAAGCTACACCCTAGAAAAAGCAAGAAACCAATCCTCTTGCAACAAAACAAAGAGAAGACAAGCAAACAAACATAATCTCACATCCAAATATGAATATAACAGGAAGCAACAATCACTATTTCTTAATATCTCTCAACATCAATGGACTCAATTCCCCAATAAAAAGATACAGATTAACAGACTGGATACATAAAGAGGACCCAGCATTTTGCTGCCTACAGGAAACACACCTCAAAGATAAAGACAGACACTACCTCAGAGTAAAAGGCTGGAAAACAACTTTCCAAGCAAATGGTCTGAAGAAGCAACATGGAATAGCCATTCTAATATTGAATAAAATCGATTTTCAACCAAAAGTCATCAAAAACGATAAGGAAGGACACTTTATATTCATCAAAGAAAAAATACACCAAGATGAACTATCAATCCTAAATATCTATGCTCCAAATACAAGGGCACCTGCCTACATAAAAGAAACCTTACTAAAGCTCAAAGCACACATTGCACCTCACACAATAATAGTAGGAGATTTCAACACCCGACTCTCATCAATGGACAGATCATGGAAACAGAAATTAAACAGAGACATAGACAGACTAAGAGAAGTCATGAACCAAATGGACTCAACAGATATTTATAGAACATTCTATCCTAAAACAAAACGATTTACCTTCTTCTCACCACCTCATGGTACTTTCTCCAAAATTGACCATATAATCAGTCATAAAACAGGCCTCAACAGATACAGAAAGATAGAAATAATCCCATGCGTCCTATCAGACCACCATGGGTTGAAGCTGGTCTTCAATAACAATAAGGGAAGAACGCCCACATATACATGGAAGTTGAACAATGCTCTACTCAATGATAACCTGGTCAAGGAAGAAATAAAGAAAGAAATTAAAGACTTAAAGAAATGTTCAACATCTTTAGTCATAAGGGAAATGCAAATCAAAACAACCCTGAGATTCCACCTCACACCAGTCAGAATGACTAAGACCAAAAACTCCGGCGACAGCAGATGCTGGTGTGGATGTGGAGAAAGAAGAACACTCCTCCATTGTTGGTGGGATTGCAGAGTGGTACAACCATTCTGGAAATCAGTCTGGAGGCTTCTCAGAAAATTGGACATTGAACTGCCTGAGGACCCAGCTATACCTCTCTTGGGCATATACCCAAAAGATGCTCCAACATATAACAAAGACACATGCTCCACTATGTTCATAGCAGCCTTATTTATAATAGCCAGAAGCTGGAAAGAACCCAGATGCCCTTCAGCAGAGGAATGGATACAGAAAATGTGGTACATCTACACAATGGAATATTACTCAGCTATCAAAAACAATGACTTTATGAAATTCATAGGCAAATGGATGGAACTGGAAAATATCATCCTGAGTGAGGTAACCCAATCACAAAAAAACACACATGGTATGCACTCATTGATAAATGGATATTAGTCCAAGTGCTCGAATTACCCAAGATGCACAGAACACATGAAACTCAAGAAGGATGACCAAAATGGGAATGCCTCACTCCTTCTTTAAAAGGGGAACAAGAATACCCTTGGGAGGGAATAGAGAGGTAAAGTTTAGAACAGAGGCAGAAGGAACTCAGAGCCTGCCCCACATGTGGTCCATACATATACAGCCACCAAACTAGAAAAGATGGATGAAGCAAAGAAGACAGGAACCAGATGTACATCTCTCCTGAAAGACACAGCCAGAATACAGCAAATACATAGGCAAATGCCAGCAGCAAACCACTGAACTTAGAACGGGACCCCCATTGAAGGAATCATAGAAAGGACTGAAAGAGCTTGAAGGGGCTTGAGACCCCATATGAACAACAATGACAACCAACCAGAGCTTCCAGGGACTAAGCCACTACCCAAAGACTATACATGGACTGACCCTGGGCTCCAACCTCATAGGTAGCAATGAATAGCCTAGTAAGGGCACCAGTGGAAGGGGAAACCCTTGGTCCTGCCAAGACTGAACCCTCAGTGAACGTGATTGTTGGTGGGAGGGCGGTAATGGGGAGGGGGGATGTATAGTGAGGGGAACACACATAGAGAAGGGGAGGGGGAGGGGCTGGGGGATGTTGGTCCAGAAACCGGGAAAGGGAATAACAATCAAAATGTAAATAAGAAATACCCAAGTTAATAAAGATGAAAAAAATCTATTCAGAATTTTAATAACAATGCATCACTTATAACAAAGAGCTAACTTACTTGGCCAAGAAATTTGGACACATTTTCCCAATATACGCCGTGAACAAAACAGTTTTTTTCCATTGAGTAGAATTCCAAACAAAAAATTCAATTCCTTTTCTAGCCTTTACCCAATTACTTCATAGAAAACTAACTCCATTTCATATTTCTAAGCATATCTCCTGCTTTATGCTTGGTTACCATGAATTGGTCAAATACTTTTTCCTATTTTTATAAATGTAGAAACAGAAACAGGTATACATTCATGCACTTCAAATAATTAATTGATAAAAACTAAGAATATTCCTTTAAATCTAATATTTCAAAAGAATAACAAATGCAATATCTTTGAAATTAGAATAAATTCATAAATTTATGAAGAAAGTCATAAATCCCAGTAATGCCTCAGAAAAAAAATAAACTGACCCCAAATAAGGAGAGCAAAAACTGCTTTTATGAAGGTGCTAGAATCAAGAACAACATTTGATTTTTGAAGAAAAAGGCATGAGCTGGAGGACTACATGCAGCAGACATATCAGAGACAAGTGTAGCCTTATGAGGGGAGTGTACATTCCAGTGCGTTGATCTCTTGTGAGAGACCCATTTTTTGGTTCTTGGATACTTGTTGGTTTTCCTGCAGGAATATAAGGATGAGTTTTGCCCTTATCATGTTGGTACATACCACCTACGCCATGTTCAACTTGCTTCTGCTTAACAGATGCCACTGTACATTAAGAAAGGCTGGGTACAATTTCTAATTATTAATGTACTTAACTTACTCAATCACTATAATCTATCAAAAAATGTCTAGCATGCCAAAGACCTGCTTTGACATCCAGGGGATAAACTGAGGCAGGCAGTAGGGTGTGGTATCGGTGAGCTGGTCAGTGCTGATAGCAACAGAAGGGAGCTGCTGCCCAGTGCAGCCAGCAATTAGAGAAATGACTCAGCAGACTTCTCTCTGAGGAAACAAAGCTTCACTGGGGCCGGCACTGCCTGTGGCCAGCAAAAAACTCTGAACCCTTTTAACTCTTAGGGACCAGTGAGAAAGAAAAGGAAAATGGGAAAATTCCCTCATTCGCACGCGCGCGCGCGCGCACACACACACACACACACACACACACACACACACACACACACACACACACACACACACACTGAGTGGATAAAGCAAAAGGCAGACTACCAATAACTTTATACATACAAATACATACATGCATGCATACAGACAGACAGACATATATGCATTCACACATAAAATGGAACAAAATTCTCGCAAGCAGGCCCCAAGCATATTACACATACACATATATAAATACACACATACATACATACTCACATATACATACATACATATATATATACATATATACAAGTTCCATCAACTTTTATTTTTTTGTCCATAGCTTATATATCCCAGCAAAATCTTTCAAACTGTATAGAATTACTTAAAGAGATCAAACACTGTTTTTGAGTTATGGTGATACAACCCAGTGAGGGGCTGGAAGCCCTCAGAGTTGTCATGAGAGTCTTAGATTAAGGGGGATGGAAAGACAGTAAGCAGAGAAAAACTCCGTAACATCATGAAGTCTTCAGGATACATAGTCCTCAAGGTTGCTCCTCTCTGAGTCACACCCATCGTGACTCTGCTAACCGATATGACCCACATTCCATGAGATTTAAAAGCATCTGTCTTTCCTCCAGCTTCATCCTGGGCAATAATCAATAGGAGTCCTGCACCCAGCATCCTTGTGACATTGACAGAAGGAGAGAGAGAGGATTTCCAGTCTGCCTCATCCTTTTCTTGCTGAACAGCCCCTCTCGGACTGAGCTTCCCACACAGCATCTAGGATAATCCAGCTTTTCCTATGCACTGAGTACGGTGGAACTGGGCAGAGAATACATTTCTTGATTGAAAACTCCTATTAAGTTCAGAGATTGCATGAACATTTAAATCAAAGATTTAATTTTTGTCTTCACATTATGTACGTAAGTCTATCAAACCCGCATCACTGTCTGGTAGGCGTTATATTCACTGTTATTGATATATTTTTCTAAGAAAATGGTACATAGGCTGCAGAGGTTTCAAAGAGTCCATAAGCAAAAAAAAAAAAGAACATAAAACTAAAACCAATTAAAAGGCATAGACCTTCAACAAAATGCCTAGACCTTCAAGACCTTCAAGGCTAAAAGATGTCACTTGTAGTTTCATAAACTCCTTTAATGAGTCCTGATACCCAAGGTAATTTCAGAAACAAAATTATCTTGCTGATGTGCCTTGATTTTGCACAATTTAGACATTTCCCCCTTTCATGGTATGTACTTCTTGATGCCCAACTCCATAATTACATTGTTGAAAGTTACTTTCAGCCTTAAATTTTCTGGTCTAAGAAATTACTCAGCCCTCATAATGTTGCCTACTTGTTTCAGTCTAATCCCACTGGCTACTCAGTTTCCTAACTAAGGCATGTCTCATTTTAGCTTGGGGCTGGAGGTATGTCTGAAATAAGTGATGTACTCTCTGTGAGGTCCCTGAATCAGCTGAGCCCCAGACAGGCAGTGACTCACTGAACATGCTACTCACTGGGGCCACACTCTAGACTGCAAAGGGAACACGGATCTCCCCACCCGATCCTAGAGACGGCAATGACATGAAATTTAATTCTTCCTCTGCACAAATAGAAACAGTTAAAGAGTGACCTGCAAGTTATCCTAAAATAATATCTAGGAGAAGTAGAACAGGCAATGCCTGAGGTCTATCACATGCTATGGAGCTGCTTGAAATTTTAACACTCCTCTACCAACAAAATGCAAGCTCCTTAAGGGCAAGTGTTTTCGTACCTGGAAACTGAAACAGTGTTCATGAACATGGTAAGTGATGGTTTGGAAAATAAATTAGCTAGGGCCAAAGAATTGGCTCAGTGATTAGGAGCACTGACTTCTCTTCCAGAAAACCCAGGTTTGATTCCCAACACACACATGGTGGCTCACAATCACCTATAACTCCAGTATCAGGGAATGCAATTCCCTCTTCTGGCTTCTGCTAGCATCAGGCATACACATGGCACACAAACATGCAGCAAAAAATACCCATGCACAATTTTTAGTAGTTTGATATAAATTGACTCAAAAACAAAGAAGATGCACTTGCTAAGGAAAGGTCGTAAGAATAAGAAGTTACTTCAATGGTCAGCCAAATGGTTCATCAGATAAACCAATGCACACAGGTACACACACACATACATATACACCACAAACACATACATAGCAATAGGTGGAGGAGGAAAGAAGAACAGCTTCCTTTCGTGTCCTGCCACATTTACATTCCATTAATCCTCAGTCTTAACTTTGACCATGCCTACTGTGCCTTGCTCATCATGTGTATTCTCCAAACCTACTTAATGTCTGTCTCTCTCCCCCTTTGTGTGCACACTCACATGTGCATGTCTGTTTGTGTTCATATGAGTGTGTGTATATGTGCGTGTGGACTTACATGCATGTGTATGCACATTTGTGTGGAGGTCAGAAGACAGGGTAGTGTGTCATTCTCCATCAATTTCCACCTTATTTTTCAAGATAGGACTTCTCACTGAACCCAGAGCTCACCAACCAACTAGACTCAGACTAATGACCTCCAGGAATCTGCCCCCGTACCACAGGTTACAGACAAAAGCAGCTGTGCCCAGCTTTTACGAGTGATGGTGATCCCAACTCAGGTCCTCATGCTCACAGGGCAGGTATTTTACCAGCTGAATTATCCCCTACCCTCACCTTTCTTTTTAATGATTTTCTCTCCATTCTTCAAAACTCATCCTAAAAGTGACCTCTTCTGTAAAACCTTCCCTGCCCCCAATCAAGAGCTTTTTTTCATACCTGTACACACTCCTATTGTTAAACTTACTACACATGCTATTAGTGTTATTAGTGTTAGTTATACAGTGTTTCCTCCATTCCTACCAGATTATCTGACAGTCATCAGTATTAGCAGATGAGTAGAGTTGTTTAAAGAAAAACTTAGGCAAATGCCTCATCATCTCTAATTTTCTATCAATAGACATTCCACATTATATAGAAAAGACAACACTGCATGTCACATGGCCTTCAGTATGAAATTTTGGCAGACAGATTCATAATTGATTTCATTTCAGATATTACTGAACAGACCTGGCCTGGTCTGAAGCTCAGGTTCTGGAAGCCTGTGGATAGATGTGACCTGACCATCTTATGAGAGAAGCTTCAGTAGCTTCCTCTCTGTGACTTATATCACATTATCTTTTTCATTATGTTTGCTCCCATGTGAACTCCTCATGTTTTTCCATTAATTTATTTATTTCCTTTACACCCTGATCGAAGCCCCCTCACCCTTTTTCATTATTTAAAATCAAGCAAGTTATTAAAGAATTCTTAGAGGCAATTTTTTCATATTCATTTAAATCTTAGATATTTTTATCTTTTTACTATTCCTAGAAGCAACACCTCCAGCAACATATGCAAGAAATCTCTTATGAGGATATTTGTTGTAACATTTATAATTCAAAAATAGAATAACAAATTATCTATACATCAAAAAGAAAGTATAACACAATTTAACCATTAAATTTGTAAAAATTAATCTATGTACACTGACAAAGCTCATTGTTTTCAAAAAACAAGTTAGGTTTAAAGAAATCCATATACTAACCATTATTTTTATAATAAATACAGAGAGCCCTATATTTTTGCTCTCTTATATGATAAAACCAGTAAATTCAAAAATATTTTGCAAAAGAGTTGAAAGTAAAGACAATTGTCTTTTTTTGTCTGCACTTTTTAAAATTATATAGACATGTCTCCCTAAAATACCCTCTAGTCAGATCATAGACATTGGGTAATACAATGTCTGCTGCTAATAACCCAGCTAATGAAGTGTTGGGAAATGAAACCAAATGATTTCACAGACAGTTTAGTCCTGATTGGTCTCTCAGGTTGTCTGTCTCCTGTAGCTGAGCTTAAATTCCTTCTACAAACACAAATCAGCAAAAGATAAATTTTGCACCAGAGTAAAGTGGAGAAGTCATCTGGATTTCAAGTGTCATTTTGCCTGGTAGCAGAAAGGTAAGATTACTTCACCATATTGCAAGTAGAATGGTCATTTTTAAATGTCATCTTCTTTCTTAAGCTAGAAAAAGTGAAAGGGTAACATAATTTTGTTCTTCTAGGTAGCAAACCGAAACATGAAGACCGTGGTTCTCCTGCTCTGTCTTCTAGGATCAGCTCAGTCATTGCCAGTAAGTGTGCTGTGTTTGCTGTACGTACTGACCAGCCAAGCCATGTCTCTTTACAGCCATTTATCTCTTTGTGCCTTTCAGGAAAACCACGCTCTGCTATGACCCATTTTTAAGCTTCCTAATCTAATTTTCAGAAAATATGGTAAACTAATAAGATGTTACTATGAATTTCAATATTTTGCATTTTTTAAAAAATGCACCCACATTGTCATGGAGAATTTTAATTGTCTTAGCAAAGCAACAGAGCAGACCTGAGCAGCAGTGTGTGTAACTATTTTATGTTCCAAAACAAAATTATGATTTTCTTGGGGACTAGTTATTTGATCATGACTAAAAAAGTAAACCATACGTTTTGATTTTTCTACTTGATAAACAAAGCATCTAAATCAGATAAACTCTTAGCTAGGAGTGTGAGATGCACATTATAAAATGGTGAACTTTTTATTTAACACATATCATTACGAGGTATTTTAAATGGGAAGAGGGTTGGTGTTCCATCCACACTTCAGTTGTCCTAAGTTACTATACAGACATAGAAATGGAGTGTTCCATCTGTGCATGGAGTTCTCTTTGGTCACGATGTGTAAGACAGATAGGAATGAGGCAATAGATCTCCTGTGATCAGTCTCGGGTGGCCCTTCAGACTCACCTGTGCAATCAACAGCGACTCACTGGAAACTCTCTAGACAACGGACGTGCCCCGATTGCTAAAAACACAGGAATGAGGGCACGACTAGGGAACATGATCCCTGACAGAGTTCAGTGGCTACATGTATCAAATCACTGTTTAGGAAAAGCTTGTAAAAATTTCTGTGAAAAAAAATGAATGAAGAGGAAGAAATAAAACAGAAATGGCCAGCACATTATTAAGAAGTTCTCAGGACTAAATCTTTGAAAACAAAGCAAAAACCCTTAAATGGCCCAGGAGCTGGTATCAGTCTTGCCCTCTGGGATACATCCAACAACAAGCACACTCTGAGGTCGGACTGGAGCACAGGGCTTAGTGTATTCAGGAACTGGACTCACTGCAGTGGTCCTAGTTCTGACTCTGACACTCACCAGATGACCTTGCACAGGTCTTCTCTCACCTACAAAACATTTAAAAAAAGTCACACAGATATAACATGGGGATTGAAAGGTCACTTTCACCATGAGTTCACCAAATTTTAATACAATGGAATTATTCTGGCCAGGAAAGACACTGAATTCCCATTACATGATTGGCATGTCGCATACAAGCCAAAAGTGGGAAGCCTTACAAAAAAAAATGCCACAGGATTCGTGGAAGTTTAATTCAAATAATGTAAAGAAAAACAGAGCAAATGTGCATAGAACTAAGACTCCAAGTCTAACACAAGGCCTGGCAAAGGAGAGGAACAGTTGCTGTAGATGTCGGGGCCAGAGACCACTGGAACCGGACTTGTCCTGCCTTACCTCTCTCCTCTTCACCCCCTTGACTTGGTAATTTCCTCGTTTCTGACTCTGTCTCCAGCTAAGCATAAAATATGTGAGGACTTAACTGCTCCAAAAGACCTGGAGTCTAAATTCATAGTGGTTTTTTGGGGGGATGACCTGTTACCTACCAGATATAAATGGATAAAAACCTCAAGCACACTCCTCCTGCTTTATAAAATACTTATATTTGCAGAAGCAGCTGAGCCCTGCTTTGGGAGCTCCTGCAACAAAACCGACTCCAGGTCAGGTGACACCGCTAACTCAACAGCAACCAAATCAGGTAAGTGCCCCAACAATGACAGAGATTTATAAACCAGAAAAGAATGCATATTAAGACGGCAATTTTTTAAAAATCAAGATTTGCACAGTGTCGAGTCTGAAGAGGGGAGAAGTAAGAAGGGAATGATCTTTTGTGTTTAAACGAGAAAAGCAAATCGGCTGCATGCTTTCTCCTCGTGTGTGAGTCAGTTACACGAGCAGGGCTTTGGCTTAACAACTAAATACACAGAGCTTTGAAAGGTGAATGGTGCCCCCTGTTTACAAAACTGTGACCCTGAGATACTGTGACATTCCGTGGGATTTGGAAAACAAACAAACAAACAAACAAAAAGGAAACAACAAAGACTAAGAGTTGTAGAGAAAGATGACAACCACAGCTCCTCTCCTGCCTCTCTCATCTTCCTTTCACCCCTTCTCCCCCACCCGGTGTGCCACCCCCTTGTGGCACACATGTGACATGTGTGTCTTCCTCTATGGACTAGACTGGCAGGCCCTGGGTCCTCCTTTTGCACCTCCAGCACAGATTTGTAAATCCATGTAAATGCACATAAATGTGGGCTGCAGCCCTTCAACTCGGGTCCTCATGCTTGCACAGCAGATGCTTTAATCCACGGAACCTCCCAAGCCCTCTCGTGGTTTTCTTAAGTTTCGTCTCTGCCAGTGAACTGCTGTGTTGCTGTAAAGCCTGTTTGTTCAAGGTCTTTTTAGATGACCTTGAAAGTCGTGCTATCTTTTACCCTCAATGTTCCCCACTCTGCTATAAGGGACACTGCTGGCCTTGCCTTTGTCTAGATGCTGAAATATCAGTCAATGGTATTAGAAGTTCAAGCTGCCTCTTCAGTTATTAGACACTGTAGATCATTCAAATCAAATCATCTACGTCCTTAAAGAATCTGTAACTTATACTATTACAAATATTCTTTAGGGAAAAGAATTTAAAAAAATGGATGTGCACAATGAAGTACTAAAACAAAAATATTGTAACTAAATAATTACCATAAATAAATCACCCGATAAAACCCACAAACTTGGCATACTGCTAGGCCATCCAGAACAACACAGAAAAGGAGGAGGCCTCATGCAGACAATTTGAGGGTAGTGAGAGAGCTTGAACCTTTGCCTTCATTGATTTCGATGGGAATACATACCTTTGGAAGCAGTATAATTACCTGAGACTACCATTGATGCTGCCATAGAAACAGATAATCTCTAACACCCAGTTTCAATGCCCTGCAGGTTTTTCCTTCCATAAGTCTAATACCATTAACACAGCTGCTCACTCTGGGGTCAGACCTGCCATTGGTAAGTACTCTTTTATATCACCTTACTCCCTTATTTAATAAATAGGGCACGTGACACTGAGCACGGAGAAGAGTCAAGAACATAGAGAAATGTCTATCCACAGTGCACATGCACACCTATTCCCTGGACATGGGCAGGAATAGGAGCAAGAGGAAAGTCAAAGAAAGTCAGATGCACCCTATAATTCCTTGAAAGCTCCTAATAAATCCCTTATTGATTGACCTCATTCTCACCTTGAATCCTGACACCTCTTCTCTAAGATCCTGCCCCAATTTCTGCACCAGACCTTCCTTGATGTTCCCTACTAAATCTGCAAGCCACATAAACACTATGATCACTATTGCCACCTCTAGGATGACCAGAAAGGACAAGAGTTCTCTCTGCTCATAGAACATCTGTAAAGATCCTTCTGCATGGGGAAGAAAAATGTTTCCCTCCTGATTCTGCTCAGTGTTCAAGTTTAAATATTCTATTAATCCATGCTCTGGACTAGGTGTTTTACTCTATATCTTGCAACTTTGCCTGGAAATACCTATGAAAAAATTCATTTCCCAATGGAAAAAAATTCAGAAAATTTCCAAGAACCATTATTGTAGCCAGAAAGGGGTAAATTACCTAAATGATCTCAGAGATGCCAAAGAAAAATATTTCACTCCTGGAGGAGGGGGAAAGATGGGACTTGGAACAAAAGCCTTAAAGCCAGAGTTTGAAGCCCAGAAACTACATAAAGGTAGAAACAACGGACACTGAAATTGACCTCTGAGTTCCATAAATAAATGCTGTGGCATGAGAATAAATAGGCGCTTACTTTGTTATCTTTTACTTTTTAGTTTAATGTAGGAACTTGAGAAATGACTGGGTGGTTAACAACACTTGGAGAGGACTTATGGCAGTATAACGTACAGAGGACTCAGTGCCGTTCTTGCAGACGATCTGAGAGTCAGTTCCCTGAAATCACATAGATCAGCTCACAACTTCCTATAAAGCCAGCTCCAGGAGGTCCAAGGTCCTCTTCTCTTCTACTTAGAAACCCGAGCGCGTGCACACACACACACACACACACACACACACACACACACATGTATACACAACACACACACACATGTATACACAACACACATGCATACATGTAATTAAATATGAAAAATCTTTGGAAAAGTCAATGTAGAGGTTAGAAATGGACCTTGTGCTAAAAAATTAAATGACTATCTTAATATCTTCTCTATAATTAATTACACACATTATAGAACTGGGGAGATGGCTCAGTGCTTAAGAGCACTGACTGTTCTTCCAGAGGCCCTGAGTTCAATTCCCAGCAACCACATGGTGTCTCTTCTATGATTGGATCTGATGCCCTCTTCTGGTGTGTCTGAAAACAGCAACAGTGCACTTGCATACATTAAATAAATAAATAAAGTGTTTAAAAAATTATACACACAATAAAATATTATGATTTATGGAGGAAATTCTTCCTTTGGATGCATTTTTATCTTTAAAAATATGCTTTAGGGCCCTAGATGCTCAAACTGAAAGAAACATAATGAAAATCTTCTTTGATGCCCCACAGTTCAACCCTGCCACCATGCCACATGGCACACAGACACTCCCTTTCACCCTGGGACCACTGAATGGACAACAGCAGCTGCAACCCCAGGTAAACTGAGGCAAGGCTTCCTGAACTCTGAGGGCATCTTCTCTCAGCTGAAGCCACATGGATGAAGGAGCCCATTTCAAAGTGCTTGAATGCAGATGATTTGTAGGTGTTTGTTCTACTAAACACAAATGGCTTAAAACGTTTCCCTGCCTTAAAATAGTCACTTGCAATGTTACTTTTAGTTACTGCGGAGTTCCCTGCCATGCACATACTCTTGGTTGGGGAAAACTGGGTTGGTTTTTTCAAATTTTTGCCATCTAACCTCATGTTACAACGACATCTGTATAACTAAATCTACTGTTAAATTGAGGATAGTTCCTTCTGAACTCGTTCTTGGCTTTTGCAAAACAAAGACTTTTTTTAAAATAAGAATCCTAAGAATAAACTTTGCCCTCTGAAAGAGGTGAAAAAACACGAGCCGCTTTAATCCGTGATGCTGGTATAATTCACATGCCGATTGCCCAGCTTCAGTCAGGCTCAATTGCCTCAATTACTCCACAATAACCATTGAAACATGAAGGAATCGAATGTGCTGTGAGCTAGGGCTACTGTGGGGAGGGGGAAGGGAAGGCAAGAGAAGGGGGAGGGGTGAGTCACAGAAACGCACTTTGGCAAATGGCATGCTGCCATCTATTAAATCATGTAGTGTGGTGGTTCAAAAGTTAAAATATTTGTAAAGAAACAGACTCAACACAACATCTTATTGCCCAGAGAGTCAGAGGCACTCATGAGCATGTCATAAGAGGTTTAGTATAGAAGACTTGACATTACAGATTCCCCAGAGAGCAGGAATGTTAGGTCATTCATTCCTCATTCTCTCTGGGGATTCTTCAATGTCTCTGGGCCATGCTATCCCAAAGCGTTCCCATGGCTTCCTCCCAGGCCAAACTCCACTCCCTCTCATCTTATATAGAGTGGTAACATTTTGGAAGTATATTACCATATACTATACATAGTAACTGGTTATCAGGACAGTCTCAGACACGATCATAATCACCTCCCATTGCTTTCTATGTCCCCCTCCTTGTCCTCCTCCTACTGGTAGCCTTCCTCTTCCCACATAAGGTCTCTCATCTCCTTTCATTTCTCTTGTGTGTGTGCTCACGCATATGAATAAGCATAAGCATAAGCTTAATGAGGTTAACTTACAGATGCATAGGTAAGGTATTATTTATAGGAACATGAGTGAATTACCACTGGTTATGTGACTAAAGAAAATGTCTCTCTGCTACCTCAGCAAACATTAACTGTCTATAGATCTTCATAGAGAGGTGGAGCCTCATGGGCCCCTCCTATGTCCATGATTAAATGGTGACGGGTCCAATCGTAGGTAGAGCTTGTGCAGGTAATGACAGCTGCTAAGAGTTCAAGTGTGAAACAGCCATGTCCCTCCCACAAGACAGCATTGCACAGCACTCTGTCCCTTCCTCCAGTACTGTCATTCTTTCTGCCACATGTCTCTGGTTTCCCCTGAGCCTTGGAAAGAGCAGTATAGACAGCCCATTTAGTCCTGAGCATTCAGTGGTCTTCTTATTCTTACCACTTACATCAGTTATGATTCTCTGTCTTACCTGCTGCCCACTGCCAAAAAGAGAAGCTTCTCTAACCAAAGGCAGTGACTGTGGTACTAATTTATGGGTTTATATGACCATAAATATAAAAAACATAAATATTTATGGCCATGAATATTTAGAAAGCAGTCAAAAATTGGTTCACTTTCAATGATGCAAACCTAGGAACATTGTTTTCATCCTTTAACTATCGAAGACCAATCCTGGGAAGAAACTATTCCAGAACCACATAGTTGCTCGAATCTCAGCTCTGGGTACAGTCTGTGTAGTGTGGCTAAGTTATTTTAACCCCACTGTGACTGACTTTCCTCAGATTTTAAAGCAGGCCTTAATGGAGAAGCTTCCTCTAATGGTTACAAAGATTAAAAGAATAAGTATCTAGAACAGTTTGTGTCACACCGTAAATACACACACATCCATGGTGGATACTTCAAAAAACTTCCGATCAACAACTGAGACAACAAATTTCCTTTACATTGCTCTGCTGAACAGTTAGTTTTCCTTTAAGAAGAGAGTTTAGATTTGTGCTCTCCAAAATTGCACCTACCCTTCCCCACCCACCCTAAGAGTTTGTCGTTCCTGCTGCTTTAGCTGCTGTCATATTTTGCTGTCGGTCAAGAACTGGCCAGCCTCTATAGGAAGATGTCTGCTTGTCACTGTTGGCCTGACAGGCACTGCTGTGCAGCTGGGTGGGAATAGTGAGGTGGAGAGCCCGTCAGAGCCCGTCAGACTCACATCTGTCGGGGTGGCACCTACTGACCTAAAAGCCAACTTGGATGGTTTTTCTGACACTATGGATTTTCTATATAAGCAAAAGTAAAATGTTAATTTTTTCGGAGTAGTAGAAAACACAACTCCTCTTCCATTTCAGCCAGCAACTCATAACAGAACCTAGTCATCCGTACCTCTCACTTCCCTTGACCATCTCAACTGTGCCTGTGGGTTGCTGAGCAAGTGTAACACACACACATGGTCATATTTTTAACAGTGATTTTTGTCCCTTTATTTTTCAGATGTTACCCATTATTGTGGCACAACTTGGAGCTCAGGTAAGACTATTGTTAAACAGACTGATTGTTAATCACCCATGTGCAGAACATCTCTCTTGTCTCAATTCACCAATCGGGCACCAGGATTCTGACTCACTTTGCACGGTGTACGCACTACAATAGAGAGACCTAACTCACCTGGCCCTGGCTGGCTGGCAAGTTGCAGTTCTAAGTTCTTCACAGTACCATTTCCTTTAAAAATGACAGTCTCTTGTAGATGTCATCGTTAACATCCACTCTGAAAATGAGTGATATGCGGCTGCTCTTCTAGCCAAACCCTCAATAAATGAAGCAGTCAGTCATCCCCTGAATAACACTGACAATAATAATAATAATAACCTAATGGGATGAATATGATGACCCATGATGTGGGGGGGTGATTTATCTCAAGTCTATTTTAGTCTTAAGAGCTTGTCCCGGAATGCTCAACTCCCTTTTCTTCCTCTTCCTAGTTGCTTTTGCAAACATTACTCTTAAACTCACTGAAAAAACTACCAAGGCCCAACTCCACATCAGTACCAGCATCAAACAGCAGCTTCATTCCTAAAATCAGAGACAAATATTAGTATAAAATCCCTATAGACTTTGTATTTAAATAGGCATATGTATAGCTTATTAGGCTGCCCCTGAATTTGCAAGCCTCCTGCCTCAACCTCCCCAGTTCTAGGATTAAGGGAGTGTGCCACTCACTACACCTACTCCTACCAGCTCTTTGGTCCACAACTAAGTATAGCTCAAGGAAAAATATCTGACATGCCACACAGATATATATATATATATATGTACACACATATATATATATAGTATAGCATATGCATCAAATAATACTTATGGTGTATAAAAATACAGCTAAACCTTAAATTTAAGACTTAACCAAAAAGAAAAATTATGTAAAGTACAACATAACCACAATTAAATACTACAAGGCCACATTTAAAATTCTATTTATTACATTAATTTGGCAATAAGACAGCTAAGAGGTTGTTATGAGATACTAAGAGACAAGGAAAGATGAAAAGCTATATAAATAAAGGTTTCTATTACATGAAGAACAAACTTGTAGAAAACTTGAAAAGATCATCATATGTAAATCATAGGATTATGTTGCCTTCTGTATTCTCCAGGCTCCTTCCAATGTATATCTATCACTTAATTTTATTTATTTATATACATAATGTATAATATTCAAATAAAGGTAAGTCACCTTATGCAATAACAAACATGAGTAGTCCTATATCACATGCTGACACAAATTCTGTGATATACATACCAGACCATTTAATATATTGTTGAAAGTAAAAATCTTTCTTTAGAGTACTTGAAAGTCTTTGAAGTTTTTAGTTATTTTACATGCATTGCACTGAATCCATTGAAGTTTCTCTAATTGATTCTGTTTATTGTCTTGCTTTTAGGGCGCTCTCCTAAGCTCAGAGGAACTGGTAAAGTCTTTTAAGTCACTACTGTCTAAGTCCTTCTCCCTTCTCCCAGCGTCGTCTGTCCTTCCAGTTCTTTTGACCACAACCCCATTTCCTACGTTCCCTACATTGAACTGCGCATTTTCAGAGCTCCTCGAGTCTGATTACTCCTTCTCATCTAAAAACTTTGTCATCTTTCTTCTATGACTTTCCATTAATTTAACTTTCCTTTGACTTTCTAGATATTGCTGTCAGACTCTGTTAATCTGGAGAGCCACTGCACAAATTTAAACTTTATTCTGATTGACTTAAACTTTTTACTGAAGATTACATACTATTCTCTAGATGTCAAAGCATAGGAATATGAATATTAACTACAGGAAGAATTAAGGCCATTGTAGTTTCCATTTGATGAGATTCTGTCCTACATTTTCGTAGGGGTGAATGAATTCTTTTCTATAAGCAGTAACAAGTGCAGGATGGAAATTAAAGTTTGGATTACTGTGCTATCTAAACTAACAAGAGAAGTGGGGAACTGAGGCAGGTTCACAGAGCATAGTTTTTCAATGCTTTTCATATTATGTATTCTACTGGCTACGATACCCTCAGTAATACTCCAGTCATGGATCAGCATCTCCTCAGCCAACACTGACAGGTGAGCGTTCCTATCTTCCTGTTGAAGGGGCATTTTCACAGAACAAGCTCTTTAACAGATCTCTCACCTTCAGGCCTCACTATACAAAGTACAGACCCATGATGGGGCCGTACAGATAAACTGAGGCTCGGCAGGCTTAAATGATGTGTCTCAAAGGCACCCGAAAAGGCACTCAAAAAGGTGGGTCCCAGATCCACAACCACGTATTCTGGAAGTAGTTTTCAAACATTTTTTAGTTCAATCCACAGTAATAATGAAATTTTCATACAACCCAACATACACACCTGATTTCACAAAACAGTACTTACTCTTATGTAGAATGTGTTGGGATAACATCCAGTCTTCTCTGCTAGTCCTAATTTTTGTATGCCGTGACCCTCAGCTTGAAGTGCTCTGTGCCGTAGTCTGCTCTCCTCATGAAGCAGAGATCTAGCTCTGCCTTCAGGATCTAAGTCTAAGACAGTGCTTCCCCATCCGGGGTCTCCACCCACAGAGCACCTCAGGATGGCTTTGAAAACTAGCTTAAACTCATATTTCCAGCACCTCAGGATGGCTTTGAGAACTGGCTTAAACTCATATTTCCAGGCCCAGCCCAGACAGCAAGCAGAGCCTAACCATACAAACCTCTGAAAAAGAGGTGTTTTGTTTCCAGTAATCTCAGAAAATGCACAGGCAGCTCAAGTACCAAGAGAACGACCTGCTCCTGAACCAAAAACACAGTGATGCCTTTAAAAAGGATGCTGAAGGGACCTTGAAAGGACTTAAGACACAAAGGCAACGTCTGGTTGATAAACTTGCATTAATTTTTCCAATAACTTTTAGTCTTCCTTTTTTGAACTTTTGTGGGCAAAAGAAAGGTTGTCAGGGACAGAGAGCGAGCTTGTGGATTTTGTAGATTTTCTCCATAGCACTATCTCCAGATAATTTCAGACTACCCTTGTGTTATGACTGCCTTGTATTCTGATTCCTTTTTTAAGAAAAGGAATCCAGTAACAAATCCCAACACTGACACCAGCATCAGAGTTGGCCCTGGCAAGGGCATATTTCTGGTGTGATTTCTCTTACTTTAGCCCCTCCCCCTGCCACTTGTTTTCTTTTCTTTTATTGGATATTTTCTTTATTTACATTTCAAATGTTATGCCTTTCCCTATTTCCCCTCCTGAAACCCCCATCCTATTCCCCCACGCCTGCCTCCATGAGGATACTCCTCAACCCACTCCCTCTGACCTCCACACCCTAGCATTCCCCTACACTGAGGCATCCAGCCTTTACAGGACCAAGGGCCTCTCCTCGAGTTGAAGCCCGATAAGTCCATCCTCTGCTACATATGCGGCTGGACCCATGGGTCTGTCCATATGTACTCTTTGGTTAGTGGTTTAGTTCCTGGGAGCTCTGGAGTATCTGGTTGGTTGATATTATTGTTCTTCTTATGGGGTTGCAAACCCCTTCAGCTCCTTCAGTCCTTTCTTTAACTACTCCATTGGGGAGCCCCTTCTCAGAGCATCCACCTTTGTATTTGTCAGGCTCTAGCAGAGCCTCTCAGGAGACAGCTGTATCAGGCTTCTGTCAGAGTGCACCTCTTGGCATCCCCAATAGTCACTGGGTTTGGTGACTGTATATGGGATGGATCCTCAGGTGGGGCAATCTCTGGATGGCCTTTCCTTCAGTCTCTGTTCCATACTTTGTCTCCACGTTTCCTTCTGGGAGTGTTTTGTTCCCTTTTTAAGAAGGACTGAAGCATCCATACTTTGTCTTCCTCTTGAGCTTCTTGTGGTCTGTAAATTGTATCTTGGGTAATCCGAGCTTTTGGGATAATATCCACTTATCAGTGAGTATATATCATGTGTGTTCTGTCCTCCAAAGAAAAGAGATTGGTTAACCTTGTTAAAGTGAGTTATTTTTCCTTTGTTTTCTGTTTCCTTCCCATTCTAGCCACTAGCCTCCCAAATCTTCACGGGCCTCCTTATCCACCCCTTGTTCCCTGGAGCCATTCAGCCATCCGGTCAGACAGGGGCTAAACCAGATGTGCAGAATGGAGCCCTTCCTACAAGACAGGCAGGAGCGAGCCCTGCCAACCAGGCAACCACCCCTGGCCACACAACTCCTGCTGTCACAGATGATGATGACTACGAAATGAGCACCCCTGCAGGCCTGCGAAGGGCCACACACACCACTGAGGGGACCACCATGGACCCACCAAATAGTAAGTTGTGCTAGAGTGGATCATGTTTGTCTCTGAAGGTGGCAGAGAGGGAGATCTTTACCTTGTGCTGACAAATGCAGACTTCGGTGAAGGCAAGTAGCTTTCTTTATTCACAGGCATCAAGGCACATAAAGGAATGGTTTTCCTGGGCTACCAATCCCATGGTATTAACCCTAGAATACATTCAGTTACTGATGTAACACACACACACACACACACACACACACACACACACACACACAAACTTACATGTATGCACACATGAATGTGGGCCAGTAAGCAACTTGGAATGAGCCTCAGAGTTTCTTGCATAATAATGCAAGAAGCCACTGGTAATAGTCTGGCGTTAGCACAGTAGATAAACCACCCATCTGTATTCCCTTCACTGTGTGTAAATACAGAATGCTTTCTTTTACCTGCACCTAAAGCCATTTTGTTTCTTCTAGGAACTAAATAAGTTGTTTCAGATCTCCTCAACCAAACCACATCACAGTTGGAGTTCCACGTGAGTCGTCCTCACTCATCACATGACAGAAAAGGCTGAGACGCAGTGGAAGGTCTTGGGAGGTATAAAGTCTTAAGTATACCTGAAATTTTTCTTGAAATTTCAGGAGATATATTGAATGAACAGAATTCCAAGTTCAAAAGAAAATCATTAAATAAATCCCTTTGTTTTTGAAATACTTTAGTATGCCACTTCAGGCATACCTGGAAAATATGTGTATTAAAATATATTTTGAAAACTGACTTTTTTCTTCTTTGGGCCTGAAAGAAACCTGGGTGACTTCAGAAACTGCATTACCTCCACACACCTTCATGACTTTATGTCCAGAATTCCCTTCAGAAATGGGAGTTTTCTGCCAAAGGAGAGGACAGTTAGCAATGTGAGGAAAAACTCCAGGTCATTCACAACTACCTCATAACACACTCCCAGAGGAAACACTATTTAACTTTTAATAAGCAAGTTATTTATAATAGGTTGTGACAAACAACAGAAACAAACTGGGGCAGGCCATGAGTAGCTCTGGAGCGAAAGCTAGAACTGTAGTAAGGTTGAGAGTAGGAAGCAACTTTGTAAAGCAGTCACTCAGTCAGACCAATGTGACACTCTTGACTTATCCACCTAAAGGCAGAATTCAATCTGGCAAGATTTATAATGGAGATGATGGCAGTTCACCTAGGTTGAAATAGAGCCTCACTTCCTTATTGCACACCACAGATCAGGCTGGTAGCATTTTTCAGAATGCGTATCTGGTCCCATCAGTATTCAACGGACCTAAATATGCATCATGAAATACATTCCATCCCAAGTACTTCAATGATTAAAGATTTACCACTCAGTATTTCATATCTATAGAATCTCACAAACATGCATAGGGATTGGCATGTTTTGTGGTCAAACTTTCAAAAGGAGGGGGGCAGCAAACTTTAGTCTTGAAAACTCCTCGTTTTTGATACACTAAAAGATACTATGATTCCTTCCTCTGCCTCTGCATTAGATGTTGGAGATTTTCACAGTGTAAGATTCATAGGGGTAGAATCAAAAAGTAAAATAACATTTGAACATTATTATAAAAATAGGTTTACTTTGCCAATACACCCAAAGGATCTTAGAGGCATTCCAGTGATCAAATGTTGAGAACAACTTTGAGGATGACACTTCTGTTTACCTTAATCCCCTCAGGTTACATATATTGACCTTCCGGCACAGGAATCCCCGATGTCTGTTTTACTGTTACAAGTGTATGACCTGACACAGTAATTCTGACCAAAATCAAGCTCAATCAATCCACACCCAGAAATTAAAACTTGTAATAAACCTAATTATAAATGCTGCATATCGGGGTTGGGGATTTAGCTCAGTGGTAGAGCGCTTGCCTAGCAAGCCCAAGGCCCTGGGTTCGGTCCCCAGCTCCGAAAAAAAAGAAAAGAAAAAAATAATAAATGCTGCATATCAAATACATTCCTGAATGGAATGACTTCCCTGGTCAACAAGGTATCAGTGAAAACTGAAGCCTGTGTTACCAATCTCACTACCTGATAATTGGTAGCATTTTTCTTAGACTAGTCTTAAGACTGGCTTCAAGTGTTCAGATATTCTTTTCCTCTTCCATCAAGGACATAAATGCCTTCTGTCAGCAAGCACCATAAAATGAAGTCACATAGTGATGTCAACTTTGACCTGTCACTTGGAAGGTCTCAGTGTTTGCTGCATTCCTAGAAGCCATTTCTACATGGAACAACCACAAATAACTGCCTGTAAAACATGTAAACATGTAAACATACTCTGCTAAGCCTAAACTAAATGTATCACCAATTTAATTTTCCTTAGGTATATCTAAAATACACCTGTGGCCTTATCAGTGCCATCTGGTACAAATCAGAGTAAGACAAAGGAAACCCAGAGTGGACAGAAGTTATAACTAGCTGTGGTTGAAATATCCCACACACAGTCTGTAATCTGGCAGAGAGGCTGAGGCAGGGGGAGCACAAGTTCATACACTGCCACTGCTGTAGAGAGAGTTCAAGCTTGGAGAACTTAGTTAAACCTTCTCACAATAAAAACATAAAAAGAACTGGGGGGCTGGGAGAGATGGCTCAGAAGCTAACATGCCTGCCATGCGAATACAGTACCAGAGTTCAGACTCCCAGAATCCAGCAGAAAATGCTGGTGGGCACAGGGGCCTCCTGTAATACCAGCCTCAGAAGGTGGAGAAAGGGTTCATCAGAGTGAGATGGATACCAAGACCGACCCTGTAGGAAATCTCTAGGTTTAATTGAGAGACCATGCCTCATTGAATAAGATGGAAAATCAATCAACAGTGATTCCCAAAAACACAAGCTTCCACGTACACACAACCATCCACCCACACATGCAAAAATACATAAACACACACACATGCAAAACACAAAAACACAAGCACAACTGAAAGGATGGGGAAAATGACTGGGTATTTGACTCATTTGTGGAGGTTCCATCCTCAGTACTGAAGATGTCTTACTTGTGCAAAAGTTACAAAATATAGGGTCTTGTGGTTCCATTACTAGCATCAGCCTAAAGCCTTGGAAGGGGTTCCATTAGTGAAGAGTCCTTGAGGTTAATCTTGCATCTTATTTCGTAATCATCCTATTAGGGCCTCATTTGATGTCGACAGAGTCACCACAGTGCATCTCCTTTTCCAACCGACAAGTCCTACTTAAGAGTACCAAAGAGAAACAGTATATTCACACAGAGCCTAGGGTGAGGACTATAAAGCAAGTTTAGGACATTGAATCCTAATTTACTTCTAACCCCAATTTAGCCATCAAAGCTAATAGATATTAAAGCAAGGTAATATATGTAAAAGTCTAGAGAGGTTTTATTAATAATATATAACACCAGCTTCATGCATAGTTTAAGATTTCCTAGTAGCCACATGAAAAAGGTAAAAACAAGTAGATTAAATTAATTTCTAATAATATTCTTATTTAAGACAACTAAAATATAATGAATACTTAAAATAACATTACTGATGCCTCGTTTGCCTCTTTTTAAGCTACTAAATCTTTGAAATCTAACAATTATTTCCACTTAAGCCACATTTCAAGCTCTTAATGGTGACATGCAGACAGGCTGTGCTATATTGGAGAGTACTGGTCTAAACTTCAGGAAAGAATAGCCACAGATTGAGACATGCTTGAGAAAACCACAAAACTCTAATAGAAGAAATAAAAAAGTCACGAGTCACCAATTCGATGTCTCGTGTGTGGGTAGAACTCGTCGTTGTCAAGGTGGGGCCAGCTTTTCCCAACTCGATCCACATTCAACGCCATCTTATCTAGAACCCCAGTAAAATACTCTGAAATTTAATATGCATAATATATACAACACAAGGTGTGAACCCTAATGTAAAATACATGACCCAGACAAGAGTGATTTGCTAATATTAGATCATCAATCGCATCAAATGAACCACAATAATGCAAGAGGCTGGTGATGAGATTAACTGTGTGGGGAAGAGAAAAAGAATGGTAACTGGAAAATCCCTACACTTTCTCCTCCATTTCTCTAAATGCCTTTATTTTTTTTTAAAGCACATACAAAAAACTCACAAATGGTTAGCATTTTAAAGTAATCTCCTCACATTTGCGAGTTCCTATGATTTCTAGAAATCTCCCCCTAGTGGTTCTGAGGCAATAAAACGGTATGTGGTTCACAAAGAGAGCCAAGAAAAAGCGGTCCAATCCTGACACCAAACAGTCCTGGCGAGGAGTTCCATCTCAAATTGACAGTTGTCCATAGAGCAAGCGTGGACTGAAGCAATCATGATGGAAGACGTTAAGGGTGACATGGGAGAAGTCAGTGCCCCAGCAAAGTAAGAGAGGATATGACACACATCACACATAAGAACAGTCAGAAAGAAGGACACAGTGTCCAGCTGGGGAGCCCTGAGTCTGAAGAAACCTCATCAGCCAGGAAAAGAAGTCACAGCAGAAGTCCATCGAAGTGCAGGGTCCTTCTTGAGGGACCACTGCAGAGTCTGACCAGTGAAATCACTAGGATGGCAGGAGCGGCGTGAGGAAGATTTGTACTTATCCATTACTCCTGGTTTTCTCGCCATTTTATCACCTTTTTTGCTTCTGAAACTTTTATGTTGCTCCAGTTGAAAATGTGCTGCCCCATATTTTATAGCTTATAGTTCTCAACATATTTTTTAAGATTTGCTTTCAATTCCTTGAATGTAATCTCAGTTGTTCAGAGCAAAATATTATTACTTGTCTGTATTTCATGTGGAATGTTGCCTACTGTTGATAGAGTGGGTAGAGGGTGCTCATGGAGATTGCTGGTCCCAATATCGGATTGGCTCTCTGAAACTCAGCTCCTGTTGCCCCATCTGGGATTTGATGGCTAATCCTGATGAAGAACCTCCCCACAAGGGACTTAGTTCCACCCGGTAACAGACGAGAAGTGATCACTTCATAAGGATAAAGACTAACCCCAAATTACGCATCCCTTCCTATCCTGAAGAAAAAAATAAAAATCGAAGGGGCCGGTCAGATGGCCCAGCATCAATCCCTAGGCTACACATGCTAGAAGGAAAATCAGACTCCTGTGAACTCTTCTCTGATTTCCACACATGTGCCATGGCATGTGGGAACGCACACATGTACACACACACAACCCATAAAAATGAATTAAAAATAATTGCATGTGAAAACCATGTAAGTGCAGTGTGCATTGCATGTGCTTCTATGTATATGCACACTAAATTCCAGAATATTCTAGTCATTCTTCTTACTTTATATTATGTGTATTATGTGTGGACTGTCCTCACTTACACTCATATGTGAACTCCTGGTCCCCAACTAGTGATGATGTTTTGGGAGGTTTGTAGAACCCATGGAAACTGTCAGGCCCTGTGGGTTGGACCTGAGAATTCTGGACGCATCTCTGCTGCCAATCTGTTTCCTAATCAATCCTAATCAATCCCCATGTGAGCAGCTCCCATGTCAGCAGCCCTGAGAGACTGTACCTCCTCAAGCCAAGAGCAATATTCAGTCAAATGTCATTTGCTTCCGTGGGTATTCTGCTGTGGCAATGGGAGAAGTAACTATTACACTCTGCATATGTGTGGAAGCTTCCATTGGAGTACTAAACTACTATAGTACTGCTACAAAGAGTATGCACTATTACTTAAACTTCAGTCTCTCTTAATTCTTCTACTTGTATGTAATACATGTATTCATACATTAATTCTTACATGTATGTAAAGGACCTGTTTACATCTATGCACAAGGTACCAGAGAAGCACAACAGGTGTCCTGTCCTGTCACTCTCCTCCCATGACCTGGAACTCGATACCCTCTGCCTCCTGAGGGCTGGATTAGAGCTACTTGCTTTGGCTTCTTTTCACTAACATCTCCACAGGCCCTCCAAGAGCCAACAACATTTTCTGAGCTGCTACAGCATAGTGAATGGTGAGCCATCTTAGAGTTACTAATTAATTATCATGACTATTTCTTTAAACAAAAGTAAATAAAATTCAGCATTTAAAAGTACAAGAAATAAGACTAGTGTCCCAAACCTCACCACTTATACATTATGACCATACAGCGTCAGATGACTATTTTCTCAAACAACTTTGGTAATTTCATTCTAAAACACCTTTGAAATATTTTATTGATCTGCCACATTTATTCACCAATTTCCTGACGTACTTTTAAAATGGTATTAGAGATCATTCCCTGTGTGGACTTATTCAACACGAAGTAAAGTCGGATACTTTGGTTTCGGTTTTGCTCTGGGGTCATGTTTTGGTTTGGTTTTGTTGTTTTCTTCTTCTCCCTACACAAAGACTGGTGCAAGGATTTGATTTGTTTTCCTTTGTCTTTCTCCACGGCTCCAACAGTGTACCAGGGGTGATAGTGCAGTGTGTTTGGTAAGGAAAGAACGTGCCTGCTTTTCAGAATAACATCCACCTGAGTGGTGTGAAAGCTCTGGCCGACGTCCAAGCCCCCGGTCACAGGACAGTCAGTCCTCGCCCGTGTATATCAGAAGCAAATAACAGAGCTGATTGGGTATCTAGGATAAAGGAACTTAGCAAACATGGAGAAGATTTTAACCTGGAGGGAACATTACTTCCTTCTCCCAGTGTGAAGTGAGATTTACAGACAAGCCCCTTGTCTTGATGAGGAATGGGCAGATGCTTGTTTGTGAGTGGAATTATGAGACCAAGTAACTGCAGCCATGCCCTCAGGAGTCCCTGTGGGAGTTTTGTGTGTTCTGTGAGCACTGTGTACACTCCACCAGTTGCTGTGGGATGATAGATAATAATGGAGTCTCTTCTCACCCACTTCCAGCTGTGGAGAGTCCACCAAGGAAACCCCATATACTGTAATAAGTACCAGCACACTTTATCACTACTCAGATCAGACTTGGTGTCAGCAAGCTTTACCTAGTTAATTACCAATCATTTGCCCAAGTCCACACCCTGTCTGCCCCACACACTGTAACTGTGCCTCATTTGCTTTTCAAAGGAATGTCTCGCCAGACCATCTGAAACTGGTTATTCAATCTGCAGAAACATGCTCAGGGAAGCTTCACTATGCTCAACAAGCAGCTACCACAGGAGCCTGCTGAACATCACCAACTTTCACTCACATACCTATCAAATCTCTTTAAACCATTTATAACGTTAAGCACACTTAGTACGTTTTTACATTTCAATAAATGATTCTATGTGTTTTAACTAAGCCAAAGAAGACACTGTGTATACACAACATGCTGAGAAGTGAAATGGTCTCCCTCCCTCATACTCCTTTTTGCTGTAATGTCTTACTTGTGTTAACTATTCCACCACACCTTATGACCCCAAGGTTTGCAGCCATCAGGAGCCTTATTCTGCCCTCTTCCCCTCATGATCACATACATCAGATGTGAATGCTATGTCTACACTGTAAGGAATATGGGCACTAGTTATTTGTACACTACTTGCCAACCTCTCTAACACACATTAGGAATGTAATAACACTGACCATTATAATTCATTATGTCACAAATAGTACTGTATGTGTGCATACATGCAGTTAATAAAAATTAATAAAACCTTTGCTTAAAAAAAGAAATGAACATTAGTATCTAATCTACAAATTTGACTGGGCTTTACCAGTTTCCTACCACTCTCTTGCCTTGACTCTGTCTGGATCCCATGTTTTACTTGAATGAGAACCTTTCTCTTTTTCTTGTCCATTTTGTGTGTATGTGTGTGTATGTGTATGTATGTGTGTATGTATATATGTATATATGTGTGTACATGTGTATGTATGTGTATATGTGTCTGTATGTGTGTATGGGTATATGTATGTGTGTACATGTATATGTATGTGTATATGTGTATATGTATCTATATTGTATATGTATGTGTATATGTGCGTATGTATGTGTATATGTATATATGTGTGTGCATGTGTATATATGTTTATGTATGTGTGTATGTTTGTGTGTATGTGTGTGTGTATGTGTGTATAAGCCAGGGATAAAGGATGTGGATCATCTTCAACCATTTTCTACCTTCTCTTTTTTTATTATTTAAATTTGCTCTTTGAGAACTTACTGAAGAGGATTCCATTGGCCCTGGGATTAGGTCCAACAACTGACAGTGGAACCTCATAAAACTTAAAAGCTTTGTTCTAGCTAAGGAAATAATCACTTGAGGAAAGGGGAAATCCATACAGTGATAGAGAACCTTAGATAGCTACACATCTGACAGAGGAGTAATATCCTGGATATTTGAAGTATTCAAAAAAAAAAAAAAGCTCAAGGAAACAGCTGAAGGGCTAGCGAGATGGCTTAGTTAAGAGCACTTGCTCTTCTAGAGAACCCGGGGTCTCTGCTAGCACCATATAACGATTCACAGTCACAAATGGGAGGGAAATTTTGTCTGGTATTGTAAGTCTGGGCAACTACTTATGCTTAGTAAAGAGAAACTACTACTGCCATTCTCCTAAACCAGTATAATATCTAATTTCATTCTAGATATTGTACTAATAACCACAGGTAAGTGTAGTGCTCATGCCTCGTCAAAGACATTGCTTTATATAGCAGATGGAAATCATTACAATTAGCCACAACTGGTCTAAATGCAAAGGACTGACCATGCAATGTTCAGCCCCAGTTGATGCATCGGGGAGCCTTAGGAAAGGGCTGTGGGAAAGGTTCTAAGAGTCAAAGACATTTCAGGAAGTGTGCTTCAAAACTGTGTCTTCTAGATGTGATGAGGAGGCTACTCCCATGAAACCTCAACAATATAGCTGTCTAAATAAAACTCAAACAAACACAACAATAGCAAGTGAAGGAAATACCATGGGGCCCTACACCTAATTAAAAAGATACACAGAATTAACAAAAGCTGTGAGAAGTATAATTAGTCTTCCCCAAAGGATGGACCCTCTAATTGTTTATCTAATACCATGTGGTCATCCCTAAAAGCATATACACACAAGCACTCTAAATTGACTCGAAAGCATTTATATATTTATTAATCCACATATTTATGATTATATATTTATAGGGATAGACTGACAGACAGATAGATAGATAGATATAGATCTGTGTATCTCTAGCCCCCACTTTAGCGTTACAGATGCATACAAACATCTTGTTATTTCTGTTGTTGTTTGGTTGGTTTGGTTTTTCTTCATACAGACACTAGGGATTCAAAGCCAGGTCCTCACCCTTATGCAAGAGGCATTTGACTGACTGAGCCATATTCTCATTTCCTTTTTTTAATGACCTTTACAGTTTAAAGAGTATTTCCTGGACATTTTGAAAGCTACCCCTCAGTTTATGTTTTTCTGATACCTTCATATGGCTATACTTTGGCTGTAGATTTTGAGGAAGAAAAACAGCTGTAACCTGCCTCAGTGTTCAGTCAGGAGTAAATAGTGTCTATATCTCTTCTTACTGATGACACCGAAATGGTGTCTTCTGGGTTTCTCTTATATTACTTTCCCTTTGGAATAAACATTTGGGGTGATAATATTAAGCTGTGCAAATACCCTGTTTGTGCAGTAAATTTTGACAACTTGGGATTCAGCCACAGATCTTGAAAGTTGTATTAGTCTAAGGGTGATTTCCTATTGTTCTCATCCACTCCATAATCACCTTTTGAAATTCTTCTGTGAGAAAAAGGCACCCCTTTTCCAAAAAGAAAAAAAAAGAAAGACTTTTTTAATTGTCACCACTGGTAAGACTTTCACACCCTTTGAGCCAAATGTCCTAAGCACCTTACAGGACATGAAACACAGCAGCATGTGAGAGTCCGGTTTCTTCCACTAGGCACTCTCTAATGCTGCAATGGCCTTGTCTGAGTTGTCGGCTAGAGGCCAACAACAGCAATCAAGGAGACTTGTCCGTAAGTTGCAAGGTCCCCAGGTGAGTAAAACTACCCATGGCTTAGTGCAAACATTAGGGATAAACACAAAAGCATCAAGTGACAGGACAGACAGACACCTGGGAGTTAGGTATGACTAGGAGGGACGATTCGGACGTCCAACACTCTAAACAAGTCAGCCTACTGTTCTCTCTTCATTCTGGTTAGCTCTTCGTCCACGCTTGTTATCAATTCTAGAAAGATTTAGCTGTCCATTGGGATATATCTCTGTATCACAGTTCCTTCATGCCCCATTCTAAACCCCTCCTTTCATGTCTTTCAACAGTGAAAATTCTGTCTCTGTCTTTCTTTAAATGAACAAAGGATATCAACAGACATTTTAAAAGAACTAGAAGGGGAGGGAGAGCTAAACCTTCAGAGAGGCAGACACGCCTGGGAAACCAGAAGAGACTGCACGCTGCACACAGTACTGACCCCAGAGGAAAACAAAAGCTATCTGGAACCCTGGTGCACCAAACCTCCCAGAAGGGGCGGCGCAGATCTTCCTGACTGCTGAGGCCGTGGAGAGCTCATAGGCAACACCCCGCGAGCAAACTTGAGCCTGGGGACCACAGGTAAGACAAACTTTTCTGCTACAAACGACTTGCCTGGTGAACTCAAGACACAGGCTCACAGGAACAGCTGAAGACCTGTAGAGAAGAAAAACTAGGCGCCCGAAAGCAGAACACTCTGTCCCCATAACTGGCTGAAAGAAAACAGGAAAACAGGTCTACAGCACTCCTGAAACACAGGCTTATAAGACAGTCTAGCCACTGTCAGAAATAGCAGAACAAAGTAACACTAGAGATAATCTGATGGCGAGAGGCAAGCGCAGGAACCCAAGCAACAGAAACCAAGACTACATGGCATCATCGGAGCCCAATTCTCCCACCAAAGCAAACACAGAATATCCAAACACACCAGAAAAGCAAGATCTAGTCTCAAAATCATATTTGATCATGATGTTGGAGGACTTCAAGAAAGACATGAAGAACTCCCTTAGAGAAACACAGGAAAACATAAACAAACAAGTAGAAGCCTACAGAGAGGAATCACAAAAAATTCCTAAAAGAATTCCAGGAAAACATAAATAAACAAGTAGAAGCCCATAGAGAGGAGTCACAAAAATCCCTGAAAGAATTCCAGGAAAACACAATCAAACAGTTGAAGGAATTAAAAATGGAAATAGAAGCAATCAAGAAAGAACACATGGAAACAACCCTGGATATAGAAAACCAAAAGAAGAGACAAGGAGCTGTAGATACAAGCATCACCAACAGAATACAAGAGATGGAAGAGAAATCTCAGGAGCAGAAGATTCCATAGAAATCATTGACTCAACTGTCAAAGATAATGTAAAAGCGGAAAAAGCTACTGGTCCAAAACATACAGGAAATCAGGACTCAATGAGAAGATCAAACCTAAGGATAATAGGTATAGAAGAGAGTGAAGACTCCCAGCTCAAAGGACCAGTAAATATCTTCAACAAAATCATAGAAGAAAACTTCCCTAACCTAAAAAAAGAGATACCCATAGGCATACAAGAAGCCTACAGAACTCCAAATAGATTGGACCAGAAAAGAAACACCTCCGTCACATAATAGTCAAAACACCAAACGCACAAAATAAAGAAAGAATATTAAAAGCAGTAAGGAAAAAGGTCAAGTAACATATAAAGGCAGACCTATCAGAATCACACCAGACTTTTAACCAGAAACTATGAAGGCCAGAAGATCCTGGACTGATGTCATACAGACCCTAAGAGAACACAAATGCCAGCCCAGGTTACTGTATCCTGCAAAACTCTCAATCAACATAGATGGAGAAACCAAGATATTCCATGACAAAACCAAATTTACACAATATCTTTCTACAAATCCAGCACTACAAAGGATAATAAATGGTAAAGCCCAACATAAGGAGGCAAGCTATACCCTAGAAGAAGCAAGAAACTAATCGTCTTGGCAACAAAACAAAGAGAAGAAAAGCACACAAACATAACCTCACATCCAAATATGAATACAACAGGAAGCAATAATCACTATTCCTTAATATCTCTCAACATCAATGGCCTCAACTCCCCAATAAAAAGACATAGATTAACAGACTGGATACGCAACGAGGACCCTGCATTCTGCTGCCTACAGGAAACACACCTCAGTGACAAAGACAGACACTACCTCAGAGTGAAAGGCTGGGAAACAACTTTCCAAGCAAATGGTCGGAAGAAGCAAGCTGGAGTAGCCATTCTAATATCAAATAAAGTCAATTTTCAACTAAAAGTCATCAAAAAAGATAAGGAAGGACACTTCATATTCATCAAAGGAAAAATCCACCAAGATGAACTCTCAATCCTAAATATCTATGCCCCAAATACAAGGGCACCTACATACGTAAAAGAAACCTTGCTAAAGCTCAAAACACACATTACACCTCACACAATAATAGTAGGAGATTTCAACACCCCACTCTCATCAATGGACAGATCATGGAAACAGAAATTAAACAGAGACGTAGAAAGACTAAGAGAAGTCATGAGCCAAATGGACTTAACAGATATTTATAGAACATTCTATCCTAAAGCAAAAGGATATACCTTCTTCTCAGCTCCTCATGGTACTTTCTCCAAAATTGACCATATAATTGGTCAAAAAAATGGGCCTCAACAGGTACAGAAAGATAGAAATAATCCCATGCGTGCTATCAGACCACCACGGCCTAAAACTGGTCTTCAATAACAATAAGGGAAGAATGCCCACATATACGTGGAAATTGAACAATGCTCTACTCAATGATAACCTGGTCAAGGAAGAAATAAAGAAAGAAATTAAAAACTTTTTAGAATTTAATGAAAATGAAGATACAACATACCCAAACTTATGGGACACAATGAAAGCTGTGCTAAGAGGAAAACTCATAGCGCTGAGTGCCTGCAGAAAGAAACAGGAAAAGAGCATATGTCAGCAGCTTGACAGCACACCTAAAAGCTCTAGAACAAAAAAAGCAAATACACCCAGGAGGAGTAGAAGGCAGGAAATAATCAAACTCAGGCAAAATCAACCAAGTAGAAACAAAAGGACCATAGAAAGAATCAACAGAACCAAAGTTGGTTCTTTGAGAAAATCAACAAGATAGATAAACCCTTAGCCAGACTAACGAGAGGACACAGAGAGTGTGTCCAAATTAACAAAATCAGAAATGAAAAGGGAGACATAACTACAGATTCAGAGGAAATTCAAAAAATCATCAGATCTTACTATAAAAGCCTATATTCAACAAAACTTGAAAATCTGCAGGAAATGGACAATTTCCTAGACAGATACCAGGTACCGAAGTTAAATCAGGAACAGATAAACCAGTTAAACAACCCCATAACTCCTAAGGAAATAGAAAGAAGTCATTAAAGGTCTCCCAACCAAAAGAGCCCAGGTCCAGACAGGTTTAGTGCAGAATTCTATCAGACCTTCATAGAAGACCTCGTATTAATATTATCAAACTATTCCACAAAATTGAAACAGATGGAGCACTACCGAATTCCTTCTATGAAGCCACAATTACTCTTATACCTAAACCACACAAAGACCCAACAAAGAAAGAGAACTTCAGACCAATTTCCCTTATGAATATCGATGCAAAAATACTCAATAAAATTCTGGCAAACCGAATCCAAGAGCACATCAAAACAATCATTCACCATGATCAAGTAGGCTTCATCCCAGGCATGCAGGGATGGTTTAATATCTGGAAAACCATCAACGTGATCCATTATATAAACAAACTGAAAAAGAACAAAACCACATGATCATTTCATTAGATGCTGAAAAGCATTTGACAAAATTCAACACCCCTTCATGATAAAAAGTCCTGGAAAGAATAGAATTCAAGGCCCATACCTAAACATAGTAAAAAGCCATATACAGCAAACCAGTTGCTAACATTAAACTAAATGGAGAGAAACTTGAAGCAATCCCACTAAAATCAGGGACTAACAAGGCTGCCCTCTCTCCCCTACTTATTCAATATAGTTCTTGAAGTTCTAGCCAGAGCAATCAGACAACAAAAAGGAGATCAAGGGGATACAGATCGGAAAAGAAGAAGTCAAAATATCACTATTTGCAGATGATATGATAGTATATTTAAGTGATCCCAAAAGTTCCACCAGAGAACTACTAAAGCTGATAGACAACTTCAGCAAAGTAGCTGGGTATAAAATTAACTCAAATAAATCAGTAGCCTTCCTCTACACAAAAGAGAAACAGGCCGAGAAAGAAATTAGGGAAATGACACCCTTCATAATAGATCCAAATAATTTAAAGTACCTCGGTGTGACTTTAACCAAGCAAGTGAAAGATCTGTACAATAAGAACTTCAAGACTCTGAAGAAAGAAATTGAAGAAGATCTCAGAAGATGGAAAGATCTCCCATGCTCATGGATTGGCAGGATTAATATAGTAAAAATGGCAATTCTACCAAAAGCGATCTACAGATTCAATGCAATCCCTATCAAAATACCAATCCAATTCTTCAAAGAATTAGACAGAACAATCTGCAAATTCATCTGGAATAACAAAAAACCCAGGATAGCTAAAACTATCCTCAACAATAAAAGGACTTCAGGGGGAATCACTATCCCAGATCTCAAGCAGTATTACAGAGCAATAGTGATAAAAACTGCATGGTATTGGTACAGAGACAGACAGATAGACCAATGGAACAGAATTGAAGACCCAGAAATGAACCCACACACCTATGGGCACTTGATTTTTGACAAAGGAGCCAAAACCATCCAATGGAAAAAAGATAGCATTTTCAGCAAATGGTGCTGGTTCAACTGGAGGTCAACATGTAGAAGAATGCAGATCGATCCATGCTTATCACCCTGTACAAAAGCTTAAGTCCAGGGGATCAAGGACCTCCACATCAAACCAGATACCTCAAACTAATAGAAGAAAAAACTAGGGAAGCATTTGGAACACATGGGCACTGGAAAAAATTTCCTGAACAAAACACCCATGGCTTATGCTCTAAGATCAAGAATCGACAAATGGGATCTCATAAAACTGCAAAGCTTCTGTAAGGCAAAGGACACTGTGGTTAGGACAAAACGGCAACCAACAGATTGGGAAAAGATCTTTACCAATCCTACAACAGATAGAGGGCTTATATCCAAAATATACAAAGAACTGAAGAAGTTAGACAGCAGGGAGACAAATAACCCTATTAAAAAATGGGGTTCAGAGCTAAACAGAGAATTCACAGCTGAGGAATGCCGAATGGCTGAGAAACACCTAAAGAAATGTTCAACATCGTTAGTCATAAGGAAATGCAAATCAAAACAACCCTGAGATTTCACCTCACACCAGTGAGAATGGCTAAGATCAAAAACTCAGGTGACAGCAAATGCTGGCGAGGATGTGGAGAAAGGGAACACTCCTCCATTGTTGGTGGGATTGCAGACTGCTACAACCATTCTGGAAATCAGTCTGGAGGTTCCTCAGAAAATTGGACATTGAACTGCCTGAGGATCCAGCTATACCTCTCTTGGGCATATACCCAAAAGATGCCCCAACATATAAAAAAGACACGTGCTCCACTATGTTCATCGCAGCCTTATTCATAATAGCCAGAAGCTGGAAAGAACCCAGATGCCCTTCAACAGAGGAATGGATACAGAAAATGTGGTACATCTACACAATGGAATATTACTCAGCCATCAAAAACAATGACTTTGTGAAATTCGTAGGCAAATGGTTGGAACTGGAAACTATCATCCTGAGTGAGCTAACCCAATCACAGAAAGACATACATGGTATGTACTCATTGATAAGTGGCTATTAGCCCAAATGCTTGAATTACCCTAGATGCCTAGAACAAATGAAACTCAAGACGGATGATCAAAATGTGAATGCAGATCGCTCCTGAGAGACACAGCCAGAATACAGCAAATACAGAGGCGTATGCCAGCAGGAAACCACTGAACTGAGAACAGGACCCCTGTTGAAGGAATCAGAGAAAGAACTGGAAGAGCTTGAAGGAGCTCAAGACCCCATATGTACAGCAATGCCAACCAACCAGAGCTTCCAGGGACTAAGCCACTACCCAAAGACTATACATGGACTGACCCTGGACTCTGACCTCGTGGGTTGCAATGAATATCCTAGTAAAAGCACCAGTGGAAGGGGGGAAGCCCTGGGTCCTGCTAAGACTGAACCCCTAGTGAACTAGACTGTTGGGAGAGGGCAGCAATGGGGGGGGTTGGGAGGAACACCCATAAGGAAAGGGAGGGGGGAGGGGGATGTTTGCCCGGAAACCGGGAAAGGGAATAACACTCGAAATGTATATAAGAAATACTCAAGTTAATAATAATAAAAAAAAAAAGAACTAGAAACAAGCAATAGCTATGTGTGGGGAATGACGCTCAAATAAAAATAAGATATGCAAGCCCATCTTTGCCATTAACCTATGTTCACACTGCCAGAGAGAAAGAGCTCCTGAATTTTTCACGCTCCCTAGTGACTCGAGTGCTGCTGAACCGAAATACTGCACTGTGAACACTCAGACCACCTGGAACAGTGGTGGTGAGGGTTCGTGACAGCAGCTGTACTTATGTGATGGAAACTGTTCTGAGTCTGGACAACTTCTTTAGGCAATAGTTTGGCTGGGCAACTCAGAGCAGTGTATCTCAGCCCCACTGCATGTTTTAAAACCCTAACAAAAAAAAAACTAATAAACTTCTCAAAGTACCAATATCCATGGTGCCAAGCCACCTTCTAAACGTCTATGTTTTACATAGACAAAGGCAGCCCACAACCTTACACAGAGGAGTTTCTTACAAATAGCCATGAAAGCAAAGATTCCTTGCTGCCCACGGTGCTTAAAAGCAGGGAATGGCTGAGTGATCAGCCCTAAATGAGGACATATACCACTCCCTCTGAGATTCAGGGAATGTCACAGAAAGGCTGAAAGGTAGGGAGAAGGACAGCACATTGCACTAAGCCTGCTGAAGAATGGACTGGCAACAGGCAGAAGGACTGACTAATGTCACTGCTGAAGGACTGACTGATGCTGGAGTCTGGAGGGTAGGCAGTCAGTGTCTTCAAGACTGAGTGACCAGTCTTCACTGGACAGTCACACAGAGGACCCTGAGTAAACTCAGTGGATCATAAACAAAACAAAAGGACATCAACCTTGTAGGAAGGAGGGGGAACTGACACGGGAAAAGGAGGATAGGACAGGTTGCAGGGGCAGGGTAGTTCATAGTAATGAGAATGAGTTGTCCTCTTGTATGAAACTGTCCAAGAACAAACTTGATTAATAAAATTCGATGGTCCCGCCTAGCACAGTCACAGGCACCACCACAGTGAGCACGTGTGTGGTGGAGAGATAGGAGAGAAAGAGAAGCAGAAAGGTCTCTGCACTATGAAGAGAGGAATGGAAACAGGAGGGTGAGAAACAACCTGGCGTGAGTAGCCTGCGCTGCCACCTGAGGCCATGGCGATGTCCCCCATGATGCCACAGAGGGCCATGTCTGGGTTCTGTGGCTCTGTAGCAGCAGTCGGGGGGAAGACCTGTGTTGATGTATGAGTCCTAAAAAGCTGGCCTCATCCCTTGCCTGCTGTGGCACTCAGGAGAGCTGACCCTGCACCTCAGCAGGGTCATGCTAGAGAGCTGGCCCTGATAGCAGAATCACTGGATGGTTGGCCCTGCCCCTTGTGGCTACAGGCAGGAGAGGTGGTCCTGACACTGCCCTGGGCAAAGCAGGAGAGCTGGCAGGTTGACCAGCTCAAGTACCACCCAGGCCCAGATCCAGGGCTTTGAGTTGGCCTACCCCAATATCTATCTCATCTCTGAACTGCTGGAGTGGGTCCTGCATTCCCAAAGCTGCAGGGTCTCCATGACACAGGGCAATATCAAGATATCCGAGAGGAGTCCTGGTGAGGATCCAGTATTAATGGTGTAGCAGAAGCCAGAGGCCTGGAAGGAGACCAGTGACTTAATGCAATGAAGGCTTGCAAGTAAAGCTGTGTGGGCACAAGGATACACTGTGTTTCATAATGTGACACAGCACCACAGCTTTCACAGCAAAATGTTTCTTTTTGTTTGTATTCTTTTCCTTTGGGGGAAGGCTGCAAGGACAGAGGGCAGAGATGGAGGGACAGAGAGATGAGTGGGATTGGAGGGCATGATGTGAAACTCACCAAGAACCAATAAAAAGTTTTCCTTTGAAGTTTTAACTTTTTAATAAACTAATAATAAATAAGTCATCTATATCTAAGTCTTATTCCAGAGCAATGAAATAAAAATCTTTAACTAATAACTATTTGGGACCAAAACATATGATGAATGTTTTATTAATAAAACTGGTTTTATAATTAATGAACTATGTAGCTATTAAATATAACAAGAAAATATGATACAATGCTAATATTAAATAATCATAAAACTATTGGATTCAGTATAATTTGATTCTTGCATCATTAATCGAACAACTTAATTATTATTGCCAGTAAAAACTGGATACTGGTGTAACCAGATACATGATAAAATTTAACAATTTTTACTTTAATTCTCTGAGAAGCTTACATTCCATATTTTATGCATTTAAAAATAAAATTAGCGATATATGAATTTGAGTTTAAGTTGGTTCTGGGTAATCTTTATTTTCCTCTTTAAACATTTCTGAAGTTCTTTATGTCACAAACAAAACCCAGAATTTTCCTCTAATATACTACTCCCACGGTATAAACTTAGCACCATAGAAATCAATACTGTATTTAAAGACACAAAGCAAGACTCTTGCCGAGTTCAATGTCCCCCTTCCTGAGAGTTGTATTTCTCTAGCAGTTGTCTTGGCCCAGTTCGGTTGTTGTTGTTCTTTGATCCAAATATGGACCTTGGACGCCCCCTGCTGGCCAAAAATATCTGCAAACAAAACCCGGCCAATGAAAGGCCAGGAAACATCCAGCACAGCAGCCACCCAATCTGTACAAGTCTGTCCATCAACCAATCAAAAGATGTTTATTATATACTTGTTTCTGATAGACCATGCAAAAGAAATATTATAAGATCATTTTTCTTGATATACCCATTTTTCTTGATATTTTTCTTCGTTAAAAATAAATTTCTTAACACTATACTGCAAGGAAAAGGAGTAACTCTGCCACGAAAGGGCCCTTGGTATGCATCCATGCTGGATGGTGAAAATAGCTTATGCATGCATAAACAACAGGAAGCACTTTTCCCAGCACTTTCTCCAAAGTACTGCAATAGTTCAAGTTTCCATAAACTACTACAGTCTGCATACGGGAAAGACCTAACACTAACGGAGAAAACGAATCCAAAACTTGAGAAGTCACAGATAAATGTGATCAGCTGTCCCAGGTGAATTTGTATTTTTATCTTAGACATGGCTAAGGTTCATGTCATCAGAAGACAACAAGACTTCCCTAGACAGAAATCCTGGCAGATTCTCTAGTCCTAGCTTGCTCATTCCGTTGCCTGAGGAACAGTGGCCTATTTGACTCAAACGAGCATGTGATCTGGGAATGGCATGTCTAAAGAGAACGCTCACTGCGATGATGCTACAACCACAGTCCACCGAGACAGCTGGGTTTGAACAACGCCTCTCTTGCGGCCATGGGAGGACTGGGCTGTTTTCACTCAGACTCCCAGGAGCTGCTCACTGTTGTGACACAGTGACAGTATCAGCAGCACCCCTGAACAGCAGTACACACTCCCCTCACCCCACGTGTACTCAGGCAAACATTTCTTAGAAAAATTAAGAGACACTGTTAGTGTTCTTTGATACCCATAAAAATGAAGTGTCCTCGTCATATTACTAATAATCCCACTGGCTTAAATTTGTGACATGTGAAATTTATTATTTGAAGTTATTTGTAATTGCCTATTGTTTTTTGATCTCACATTTTCTACCCTTTTGATCCTATCATTTGCACATCTAACACAAAATTTCTCTTTGCTGATCTTTGTCCCACAGCTCTACAACTTCCTGCTGACTTTCAAAAATACAGTCTCTGTGGTTCTCTCAGGTATCAGAATCAGAATAGTGCACTTCAACATGTGGTTTCAAGGTAAAAGATGCTTTCTGGAATACCCTGTCTCCCCTCCATCCCTCAGAACACAGGGAATTATTTAAACATATGTTCACAAAATAAGAGCAAGTTCTTTGCAAGACTTCTTGCTTCCTCATTTTCACCCTCCAACAATCTATAATTTGTCTAGACATGGTATCCCTACAGGTAAGGCCATTTTCATCTTTCATTATTCACAGACTGCTCCAGCCGCCGTTATTTACTGCAGTAGCAGTTTGGTGGTCGGGCTTTTCCCTAGTCTCTGCTGCACCTCTGATCTTTCAACACAGCATGTAATTTGCTTCTCGACTCTGTCTAACTTGGTTCAGTGCAAATGTCTGCTATAACTTTGGCCACCTGCTGTTCAAGCATTATAGATTGAAATATGCATTCTATAAAACCTTCCATTCCCTTCTAAAGTGTATGGAATTGTATCTTTATGTGACATAATATAGTTTTCTAACATATGCATTACATGGTGGGTTATACCAGAATTTAGTTTCAGGATAGAACATGTTATGGAATGATATGAAAAGAGTGACTTTGGGTCAAAAAGAATTTTTTTTTTACTTTTTTCCTATCCCTTTTCAGTCTCAACTTCTCCATGCTTTACAGGTGAGTTTTATTTAGGTCTGTCTATGGAAGTCTCCTCTCTGAAGGACCCTGAAAGGGCCTCTAAGAAACATTGCTCTACTTGCTACAGTAAACAACACATAATTTCACACTGCTCTGAACTACAGCCACTGATTACATATGAGCGGATATGTGCATAATTACATCACCAACAGTGCTGTATGTCTCTAGAAGCATTGCTGTGATCTTATGCTACACTTTACATAAGGTCCATTCTCAATACATTCTGGTTGAGTAAATTAACCTTTAAGCTTTATATGGTGGTCTACTTCTTGGCACGTTGGTCTAGTGCAACTGAAGATATTTTCCACGCCTAATTTTCTCATACACTGGTAGCTCCAGATGGAAGGGACCATGCTTACTCTATTCATCTTTATAATGGCAGCATCTCATCAAATGGCTTGTCAACAGGTCATCCAGAGGGTTTTATAAATGACTAAATAAATGCATTGAATTCATGAGGGAGAGTCTTGTGTAACTATGATTGTTATCAATCAACTTAATGGTAATGAATGAATTAAATTCACTGCAAATAAGAAACCTTAGGATAAAAGCTCCCAAAATTTTATCATCAGATTCCCACCCTCTTTGTATTCTGACCTCCTGTCTGGCATTCCATCCTCTTCTATGCAGAAAGGCTTCCACAGTAGAGTTCTTTTAAAAAGGTCTGAAATAAAAGAGGGGCATTTAAAAAACACAAAATTGATTCCAATCTGAGATTTGTCCAAAAGTTGGAATACCCAAGATACAATTCACAGACCATATGAAACTCAAGAAAGACCAAAATGTGAATGCATCAGTCCTTCTTCGAAGGGGGAACAAAATGCCCACAGGAGGAAATACAGGGGCAATGAGTGGGGCAGGACTGAAGAAAAGGTCATCCAGACACTGCCATACCTTGGGATCTATCCCATATGCAGCCACCAAACCCAGTCACTATTGCTGATGACAAGAAGCGCTTGCTGACAGGAGCCTCATATGGGTGTCTCCTGAGAGGCTCTGCCAGAGCCCCGCTGATACAGATGAGGATGTTTGCAGCTAACCATCAGACTGAGTACAGAGACCGCTATAGAGGAGTTAGACAAAGGACAAAAGGAGCTGAAGGAGTTTGCAACCCCATAGGAAGAACAACAACATCAACCAACCAGACACCCCACCCCCGGAGCTCCAAGGGACTAAACCACCAACCAAAGAGTACATATGGTGGGACCCATGGCTCCAGCCGCATATGTAGCAGAGGATGGCATTGTCCAGCATCAATAGGAGGAGAAGCCCTTGGTCCTGTGAAAGCTCAATGCCCCAGTGCAGGGGAATGCCAGGGTGTTCAGGTGGGAGTGGATGGGTGGGAGCACCCTCAGAGAAGCATGGGAAAGGGTATGGCAGAGAGGAGAACCAGGAAAGGGGATAGAATTTGAAATGTAAATAAATACATAAACTGTCTAATAAAAAACCAATTATTTCATAAAACAAAATTATTAACAACAACAGAGAGACTATTTGTATGTGTTTATGAGTCTTACTTAAACCCTCGCATCGGTGTCTAAGGGCATTCTGTTATTATTTTGTGCAGTGTTCGTCCTCTGGAAAAATTCCACTATGTAACCATCAGAGAATGAGAAGTAATAAGGGAAAATGACATCTAAGTTATAAAAATAATTTTGAGTTCCATACCCCAAAAGAGGATCAAGGACCCTCATTTGTTCACAAACCACACTAGAAGAATAGCTCCCCCAAAGTCCAGGCTGTGGGTAAGAAAATGTCCGTTGACTCTACTTTCCCAGCAGGTTCTACTAACCATTCGTAGGGTTTCATATTGGTTTGGTTACTACAAGTGAACCCTCAAATGCTTTCTGTTCCTATGGTCACAATGCAGTCCTCAAGGACACCCATGAAGACCTCTCAGGCTCCACAAGCACAACGGTAAGTGTAATAATCGCGGCCTTTGCTGACCCAAGCTGGATTACAGCTCAAAGGAATACACTTAATTTTTAATTTTTTTAAATGTTAAATCTTTAGCTAGAAATAAAAAGTTAAATGTCATCTACAATGGTTAACTTTAGCTATAACCTAAATGGGTACCAAGCTGTTCAAACATTTGGTTAAGGTATTATTCTGGGTGTGTCTTTAAAAGTGTTCCCAGATAGGATAAAATTAACAGTTAAGTCAGCTTACTGAGGAAAGCCAAACACCCTACCCTTCTTGCATGGGTTTTACCCAATCAACAGAAGCCCTAATTAGAACAAAAAAGCCAGCCACCTGAACTTTCTCTTTTATGAGCTTGGGTGAGCTGCCGGGTCATCCAAGCATACTTTGAGATTAAAGGTTAAGCAAGGGAGTATCTGTTGGAGACTGCACCTTGTCCTGGCACCTGGTTTCAAGGCCCTTAACTCATTCCACTAGTCACTTGGTCCAGAATACAAAGCCTTTAATTCGGTCCCACAGACATTTGGCCCAGAGCTCGTTGGTTAGGGGACAAAGGATCAGATCAGTTGCATGCAGTTAATGAGGGCTTGCCAGGCAGTGGGTTATATGTCTTTACAACTTAGGTACCATAGTTCAGAGAACAGCAGCTTCTACATTCTTTACTGGCTTAAAGGCAATTAAGAGGACATTTGGAGGGGCAGAGTAGGAGGTGGGTCCCCAAACCTGGGAAGATGAACTCAGCTTGACCCAGCTAACAAAATGAGAGAGTAAAATAGAAATTATTTTTGAGATGTCTGGGCTCTGGTGACTGTCTCCTTACAAAAGTTTGATGTTAAAGAATCCTACATACCCCAAGCCTAGTGACAAGTCCATTCCCATCATGAGCTCTGCATGACCTTGCCATAAGCTGCATGCTGACCTTTGCAATCTAACCAGTCCGTGTTCAACACAGGACTATGTGATTACAGCTTGACATTTGATGTAGGTCTTCCTACAGAGGACACAGGAGTGACTATGAGTAGATGAGTGCTTGAACTAGGAAGAGAATTGTGTGAACATTGCAAATTGACAAAATAGTCTGATTCAAATCCTTTTTAAGATACAGTTGTGTCAAGAAGCTTATTAGAGACAAATCAAGGATGGCTAACAATCATAACCCAAATCTGGAATCTTTTAGAGGCCCCCCAGTCCCTTTTTCCTGGTAGAAGGTGTCCTAATCATGTCTTCTACTGTCTTTCTGAGCCTCCTTGATCAGAATGGTTGGACTAGAGATACACTTTCTAGCCAGTAGTCTGTGGGCTGCTCTAACTCCAAAGCTCTGCCCCAGACTGCCTTCTTCTATGAAATGGGACTAGTTAAATGCTGAGTCAGCCATATTCCCTCTCAGAAAATTCAAATTGGAATTTCAGGAAGAAATTGGTGTTGTGTGACAAAGTTCTCCCTGGGAAGATCCAACATACATATCTACTCATCCCAGACAGGAAATCCATGACTGACCAAAGCACAGATACCAGCAAAGCCCAACTTGGTAAACCAATGAGCTTTATTGACATTATTTACAGGAGTATGAGTGAAGGTTTACTTACAAGAAGAGAAATGACTCAAAGACAGTTGCATCACAAAAGCCCACCTCAGCACGGGTAACTGTACAAAAGCTAAAAATCTGTAGCACACTTCACAGCTACAATTGTTCAATAGGTTGGAAAGCATCCTTTCCAACTGCCTCTGTGGGTCTAAACCTCTTCAATGCAGTTTGACTGGCCTCTGCTTCTTCTGGGGAGCTTGACTGGTCTGAAAGTGACTCTCAGCAGTCACTGCTTATTCTGGGAGGTAGGGGCTTCATAAATCTGTTCACTTTCAGGGACTTCCTGAAGCTATTATTATTTGTTTACCTTTATCTTAACATGTTCCCTACAGAATGGAATGTTTCAATCTTAGAGGATTCTACTACACAACATTTGGTAGTAACTGTGTCTTCCTAAGGGTAGCTGCCAATATAGGGTACACCATACCTGCCAAGTCTTGAAGCTGTAGGAATACAACACAGCAACTTCGAGGTTTTGACAGGCACCCTGCCTCTATGAGGCCTAAGAGTGCAATCATTCCAATCTTGCTCTCATTAACAATAAATCTTAGTTCGTCCTTACAGTTTGCAGTAATGTAAGCCATGGAATGCTATATTACAGGAGAAGACAATCTAACCACAGCTACTCTGAACAACAACAAAAAATTCACTAATGATTTAGAACACATAAGAAAGGCCAAAATATCCACCCAGACAGGGTAGATAACATATACTAGTAAAACCAGACAGGCATAGGTAAATATGCAGAATATTTGCCCTCTTAAAACTAGCAATGGAAACGTGCTGCCTTTGAGCCTCCGACACACCTTCCCATGGTGCTGGGGGTTAAGTTACAGCGCTATAGCACTCTGCTGGAGCATAACTGGGCAGCCTACCTTTCGCAGGCCATCCCTTTAACTGCTAGCTACAGGCTCAGACAAAACAAAAAAAAAATTGATTCCTAGCTTTGGTCATAGTTACCATTCAGAAGAGCAGACACAGTTCAATAAAAATTTGATATTAAAAATAAGATAATCTATGTCACATTGGTAAAATATGCCTATCACATTGTAAGAGTTTATTATTTTGGAGACAGACACAGCTCAGTCAGTGTTTGCCTTCCAAGCATGAAGACCTGACTTCTATTCCCAGCACTCACAGACATTGGCACATGCTTGTAATCCCAGCACTGGGGAGGTGGAGATAAGCTGATCCCTGGGTCTCTCCAGCCAGTTAGCCTAGCAGAATCAGTGAGCCCAGGACTGAGTAAAAGAGCTTGTCTCAAAACACATGTTGAACAGCTCCTGAAAAATGACATCTGACAATGATGCCAATAGTTGGAAGGATGGATGGATGGATAGGATGGATAGATAGATAGATAGATAGATAGATAGATAGATAGATAGATAGAGAGAGAGAGATAGAGAGAGAGAGAGATCAATAGTTTTAAATTTTTGAAATTTTTATTTTATATTTTTTGAAATTGTTATTTATGAGAATCTGTAGGAGTTATATGGACTACTTAACCAATTTACATTTCTAATTCCTTAGCACAATTTTATCTCATAATATTAAAATGTTTCTAAAACTAATTGGATTCCTAGCTGACTCATGAAAACCCTAAAACTTAAAGTATGCTGACTCTTATGGTTTGCACTCTGCTAATGAGTCACGGAATTAAAGAAACCCATTTCTGGGTATTTCTGACCTATATTTTCCCAGGATAATTACCTCCCACAGACACCTTCAGACATTGCCTATCAGACAAAAATGCATAGTGGGAAAATATGATTTTCTCCCACATGATCTAGGTCTTTAATCAGAGACTGACAGTTCTGAGCAGCTCTTCGGAATGAGTGTTCGTGTCTCAGAGGTCAGTACCCGGGACACAGACCATCCTCAATAAACACTCACAGAAAATCTCAACATGTTCACGGCAGACAAAAGTCTCCAAGTATGCAATGCTATATTAGTAGAACCTAAACCAAATTCTGTCTCTGCTTAGGGAACATATGAGCAGAGAAGAGTATAAATGAATTTTAAAGCCAAACTAGTCTGGATTAAAATTCTGACATGCTTACCAGATGCATATCTTTAGCATGGCCCTTCCCCTCTTAGTGTGTGTGACTGTCTCTAAAGACTCAGACACCAGTGGGATGAAAGTAAAATGACTTGACTTTCTGTTATTCAGCAGGAATCTAATAAAGCATTACTTCCTTGTTTCCATTCCAATTTCTAGTGGAATGTAAGAATTAATCAACTGATATACTTATTATAAAAATTTAATTAATGTACAATATGCTTGACTATATATTAAGATACTTGATTAACCATATGGTTTTATATACACACACAGAATGCATCTGATAACGAAGAGAGGCAACATGAACATGCTTAGATGAAGTGCTGGGTGGCAGCCTTCCTCCTCCTCACACCTCGATGCCAGCCACCCTTTCAGCTCACATAGTCGTGTCTGGAACGGCTTAGGAGGAAATGTCACATGCCTGTTTATTTTTCACTTATTTAACAAATAATAACCCCTATTATTTGACAGGCACTGATAATATGGAAGTACACGACTCCTCTGATTCACAAGCATTCCCTTCTCAGGCTGTGCTAGACTTATATATAATTTCGTAATGTCTATTCTACAGAACCCAGTTCTGCAGCTTTTTAAGTGTTTTAAGAAAACTACGTTTCAGGGAAAGTTTTCAAAATTTCATTCCTATGAGGTTTTTAGAAACAGTAGTGTTCTTAGAGGCATAAAATATAGTACTAGTATTTGACATAAACCTGTTCTCTAAGGATCACTTTGGGTTTGTCAGACAGATCTACAGTGTAATAGCAGAAACTCTCCCATGCCTTTCTGAAATCCCATGGGATAAGCTAATGGCAAGGAGGCGTTCTTCCTCAGTGCCCATGCTGGGTCAGTGGGACAGCCATGGTCACTGAGGCCAAACTGTTCTGGAGATTTGATTCTGCGGCTTATCTGCCTCACTTGAGCACACCGACAAAGCTCTTTTATCCTCATTACTCAGTAGAGTCCTAATACCAGCCTCTTATGATTCTTGAGAGGAATAAATATAACATGAAGGAAGGTGCGTGGTATAGTCTGAAGGTAGAGCTTACTAGACATTCTCCCCCACCCCATTCTAGGCTGGATTTTATTACATCCTGGGTAAGTACAGCACAACCAGTCAGAGATAAATACATCCTGCTTGCCTACAAAGCAAGTGAATGTGCTTCTCTCTGTCTATATTTCCTCTGTTATTTTGTTTGCTGTTTTGTGCTCTCTGCACTTCTGTGCTTCAGCCTTAAATGCTGAGATGACAGAAGGCAAGCAACAGGGTCTAGATAAGAAATCCTGCCTGCCCACCTTCTGAGAGTTCTTATCTCCACACATCATCTGGTCACGTGGGCATTTTTACAACATCCACCAAGCATTGTCAAATATCGTGTACAATTAAGAAATGCCCTCTAAACACTCCTCCATTGTTGGTGGATTGCAGACTGGTAAAACCATTCTGGAAATCAGTCTGGAGGTTCCTCAGAAAATTGGACATTGAACACCTGAGGATCCAGCTATACCACTCTTGGGCGTATACCCAAAAGATGCCCCAACATATAAAAAAGACACGTGCTCCACTATGTTCATAGCAGCCTTATTTATAATAGCCAGAAGCTGGAAAGAACCCAGATGCCCTTCAACGGAGGAATGGATACAGAAAATGAAGGGGCTCGAGACCTCTTATGAACAACAATGCCAAGCAACTAGAGCTTCCAGGGACTAAGCCACTAGACTATACATGGACTGACCCTGGACTCTGACCTCATAGGTAGCAATGAATATCCTAGTAAGATCACAGTGGAAGGGGAAGCCTTGGTCCTGCTAAGACTGAACCCCAGTGAACGTGATTGTTGGGGGAGGGGCGGCAATGGGGGGAGGGGAGGGTTAGGTGATGTTGGCCCGAAAACGGAAAGGGAATAACATTCAAATGTAAATAAGAAATACTCAAGTTAATAAAAAAAATAATAATAAAATAAAATAAAAAAATAAAAATAAAAAAGAAATGCCCTCTAAGTCCACCTTGTATTTTGATGTTCAAAAAACTGAAAGGAAAGGGAGAAAGTCCTGATGGTGTCTAAACAAACACTTCATACATACCCTGAGGTACAGTGTCTGAAGTCATAATATTGACTCTTTAGTCAATATTGTAACCCATGTCTATCAAGCTCAATATTTTTTAAAAAAATTTCAACTTTGATGCTTAAACCCTGATTGTCCTCTACAAGCTGTATGACTTTAAGCAACTACTTAATCCTACTCGACTCGCTTTCTTCATCTATGAAAAAAAATCACTTGTCTCAAGACTCAGTCAGAAGTAAAGATCAAATGAAATCAAAACCAAAGCTAGGAACATAGAAAAGAAAGTAAATAAAATGCAATATTTATATTTGAATATGAGCATCAAATTTTATACTTTCAAGCATAAAAACTCTAAAAGCTGGAACAAAGGCTTTGAATTTGTTGTTTTTTTATAAAGGTTTACATAAGCCTATTTAAAGATTTCGATTTTTATAGTATTGCCCTTTGACTACAAGTAGCTTAGATGAATAAAAAGGAGTCAGACGTAGAGATAATTCTATTTGCCTCACGTTATCCTAGACTGTTAGTACATCCATCTTCCAAAAAGAAAAACAAAAGCATATTGTATCTGGCATTACAGTCACACTCCACCCTCCTAGTGATATTTTTCACCAATAGTTAAGCTCACTGATTTGCTTTACTGTCAGCATTATGCATTCAGCTCATCCAGTCACGGATTCCTCTCTCAGTGGAGAAGTCTGCCTGTCAGTCTATATCCATCACTGGCAACCCAACATTTAAACTGTACCTTCTGGCTCTCCTCACACCTGCTCCTGACCCCTATTCCCCTCCCTCTCCCCCTCCCATCCAGATCTCTTCCTCCCTCTGCCTCCCATGACTATCTATTTTCTTCCCCCTTCTAAGTGGGATTTAAGATCCTCACTTGACCCTTCCTTCTTGTTTAAGTTCTCTGGGTCTGTGTGGATATATCTTGGTATTCTGTACTTTTTGGCTAATATCCATTTATCAGTGAGTACATACCATGCATGTCCTTTTGGGTCTGGGTTACCTCACTCAGGATGATATTTTTTGGTTCCATCCATATGCCTGAAAAAATCATGATGTCCTTGTTTTTAATAGCTGAGTAGTATTCCATTGTGTGAATGAACCACATTTTCTGTATCCATTCTTCAACTTAGGCACATCTGAATTGCTTCCAACTTTTGCATATTATGAATAAAGCTGCTATGAACACAGTGGAGCATGTGCCCTTGTGGTATGGTGAAGCATCTTTTGGGTGTATACTCAGGAATGGTATAGCTGGATCTTCAGGTAGAACTATTTCCAATTTTCTGAGAAGCAACAAGATTGATTTCCAGAGTGTCCTTTGCCTTACAGAAGCTTTTTAGTTTCATGAGTCCCACGTATCAATTATTGATCTTAGAGCCTGTGCCATGGTTGTTCTACTCAGGAAATTTTCTCCTGAACCAATATGTTCAAGGTTATTTCCCACTTTCTCTTCTATTGGAGTCAGTGGATCCAGTTTTATGGTGAGGTCCTTATCCACTTGGACTTGAGCTTTGTGCAGCATGATAAACATGGATCAGTTTGCATTCTTCTACATGCAGACCACCAGTTAGACCAGCGCTAGTGGAAGAGACTGAGCCGCCAACCAAGGAGCACACATGGTCTGGCCTGAGGCTCAGCACATCTGTAGCAGAAGACTGCTTTGTCTGGCCTCAGGTGGAGAGGATACACTTAATCCTATAGAGACTCGATGCCCCAGGGTGGCGAGATATCCATGGTGGGGCCACCCTTTCAGAGGTGAAGGGGAGGAAGGATGGAGGAAAACTCTGTCAGGGGAGACTGGGAAGGGGCAACATTTGAGATGTATATAAATAAAATAATTAATAAAAAATAAAAATCACTGACAATTTTTCTACCTTCTGCAAGAATATTTCTGTGATTAAGCCTATGCTGAATGAGTATACATTTACATTAAGGGTGTGTTTACATATGTCAGGCCCTGCTCTAAGAGCACACTGTGCACTCCTACTTGGATCCTTCAGTTACATTCTTTTACAAGTAAGAAATAGTATGGAAAATAAAGAGCCTTGTCTTAGACACACAGAAACTACTGAACCTCTCCCAACAGAGCCAACAGAGGATCCCAGAGCCCACATCTTCCCAGCAATCCATGTCCTGCTTCATTTACATAGTTTTTTCTCAAAATATCTCATGTCAGCTCATGCTTCAATGTCACATACCCTGTTCAATTTAACTCTAACAATTGGGGGAAGAAGTGCCCATTCCCTTCAGTAAACCTAATATGGTGGTCTACATATCATGAATGTGTAAACCTTTAGCAAACTCAGCAACTATATGACCAGCGCAGCTATATTGGTTAATTTCTCCAGTTTTTTAATAACAGAACCTTCTGAACAGAGAAAAAGCCAAATGTCATTTCTACTGTAAAGCTGATTCTGTCAGCAGGCATAGTCAACAAGTGAAAATTCCACATTGGTATATGAGTCAATGTTCATTTTTCCCAAAAGTACATGTATTTGGCCTTGCTATAGCATCGAGTACATAATAACTTAGGAGTTACAATATAACACACCAGGCAACTAGACATTTTCTTTAATAAATTGTGTCTAATATACATAATTCTTTCATAAACCCCCTTATTTATAAAGGAGTAATGCCAAATTTGTTCACTCTTTGGGATTTCTTAATATATTATGTTGAAATCTACCATGTCAAGAAAGGCAAAGATGGCAGATGATGATATCAATCCAACTAATCAATACATTTGATGCATCGACTATGTAAGAAATTAGTATGAAATCAAAGCCTTTCCATGTAGGTGTTTTCATTTGAACTTTTTGTAAATGTCAAAAAAATTATAACAGGCTAGCAAGATTGCTCAGCAATAAAGGTATGTGGTGCCCAGCCTTACAGCTTAAGTTCAGTACCCAGAACCCAAATGGTTGAGAAAAAAATGGACTCCCACATGTGTTGCTCTGACCTATGTTTGTGTGCTATACAGCACATGTACATACACACACACTATAAAAATAAATTAATGTTAAAATTTTTATTAATTGAATAAAACTAGATGCTTATAGCCAACCATCAGACTGAGCGTGGGGGCCAAAATGGGAGAGTTAAGTGAAGGACTGATGGAGCTGAAGGAGTTTGCAACCCCATAGGAAGAACAACAATATCAACCAACCAGACCTCCCAGGGCTCCCAGGGATTAAACCACTAACCAATGAGTACACATGGAGGGACCCATGACTCCAACCATGAATGTAGCAGAGGACAGCTTTGTCTGGCATCAATGGGAGGGGAGGCCCTTGGTCCTGTGAAATCTCAATGCCCCAGTATAGGAGAATGCTAGAGCAGTGAGGCAGGAATTGGGGGCCGGGGGGACACCCTTAAAGAAGGAGGGGAAGATGGATACGGGGTTTGTAGAGGGTGAACCAGGAAGGGAGATAACATTTGAAATGAAATTAAAAATTAGAAAAAAATAAAAATATAATTTCTTAATGATGTAGTCAGTTTGTTGCAGTTACTTTTAGGAGCACCTGTAAAGGGTTGTCTGCAGGGACATAAAAGAATCAAAGCAGTTACATGGTGAAACACATCATAGACAAGTCAGGACTCGAAAGTAGGGCAGACCTAAAAAAAAAAAAACAACAACAACTTATGGTAGCTAGTAGCAGCTACCCAGAGTTTTTATGTAGACTTTCAAGATTGCCTTTAATGACCCACTGTATTTCATTGTATCTACAGTGGTATCTCACTTTTTATTTATTAGTTTTTTAAGCAAAATGAATTGTGGTTGGATTGACTCATCCTCCCCTAACTCTTCACAGATTTACTGATAAATAGAATATCTGTATCACACTCCTTCCTTCAAGGCTTGGGGATCTAAGCAGAAGAACCAAAGAAATTGTAAGAGTCAGATATGGTAGAGGACTCCAAGGAAAGAGTACTTTTCAAACATAAGAGGGCTGAAGTACTCTAAAGTCCATTCAGCTTGATGTTGGCTGTCTGCTTACTGTAAATGGCCTTTATTGTATGACACATGCCCCTTGTATCAACAGTCTTCCAGGACTTTTAGCATGAAGGGGTGTTGGGGTTTTCAAAGACCTTTTCTCTATATAAGTAATCATTTGGTTTTTGTCTCTCAGTTCAACTATACGGTAGACTACATTTATTTATTCATGTATGTTGAACCATTCATCCATCTCTGGAACGATGCCTGCTTGACTATGTGAATGATCTTTCTGATGTATTCAGTTTCCAGTTATTTTGTTAAGGATTTCTACATCTATCCTTATGAAGAAAATCGTCCTAGTTTGAATATCAGGATAACTGTGGTCTCATAAAAAGAATTAGGCAATTTTCCTTCTGTTTCTATTTTATAGAATAATTTGAGGAGTATTGGTATTAATTCTTCTTTGAAAGTACAGTAAGTTCATCTTGCCCTGGGCTTTCTTTCCTTTGGGATATTTTAATTACTGTTTCTATTTCACTAGCAGCTATAAATCTGTTTAAATTGCTTGTATGATCTGGAGTTGACTTCGGTAGGTTGTATATACCAAGAAATTTACCCATTTCTTTTAGTTATTCCAGTGTCTCCTCAGTGTCTGTTGTCCCTTTCTTCTCTAATTTTATTAATTTGTATCTTCTTTATGTCTTTAAGTTAATTTGTCTAAGAGTATGACAATTTTATTGATCTTCCAAAAGAACCAACTCTTTGTTTTATTGATTCTTTGTAATTTTTGTTTGTTTCTACTTTTTGGATATTAGCCATGAGTTTGATTATTTCTCACCATCAACTTTTTTTTGGATGTTATTTCTTGGTTTTGTTCTACAGCTTTCATGTGTGCCATGATATCAGATCTCTCCAGTTTGGGGGGTTTGTTTCTTTGTATGTTGTTTGTTCCTTTAATGTAGGCACTTAGTGAAATGTGCTGACTCTTTAAAACAATTCTAAAAACTTCCTTTCTGTCTCTTTCTTTCTTTCTTTCTCTCTTTTCTTTTCTTTTGTTTTGTTTTTTTTAAGACAGTTTCTCTGTTTACCCTGGATGTCCTGAAACTATGTAGACCAGGCTTGCCTCGAACTAACAGAGATCCACCCATTTCTGCCTCCTAAGTGCTGGGATTAAAAGAATGTGCCACGACTTCCCAGATAAATTTTTAAAAGGTCTTAATTTCCTTCTTGATTTCTGTCTTGATCCATTCTTTATTCATTTATAAGGTTTTTTTTTAATTTTTTAAACTTTCTGTTGTTTCTGTTGTTAATATCCAGCTATAATGCATGGTGATCAGATAAGATGCAGGGAGTTATTTCAACTTTCTTGTATCTGTTGTGTTTTGTGTCCAAGCATATGGTCAATTTTGGAGAAAGTTCCATGAGGTGCAGAGAAGGTATATTCTTTTGTCTTTGCGTCCTTTTGATTTATGGGGTCTTTAGCTCCAGCATTTCTCTATTTATTGTCTGGATGACCTGTCTATTGGTGAGAGTGGAGTACTGAGGTCATACACTATCACTGTTTGGAGCCAACATGAGATTTTAGCTGTAGCAGTGCTTTTTTATATAAATTTGGGTGCCCTGTGTTTGTGCATAAATGTGTAGAGTTGCATATACTCTTGGTAGATTTTTTTTCCTTGATAATTATGTAGTGTCTTTCCTTAATGCTTTTGATTAGTTTTGGTTTGAAGTCTATTTTGTCAGATACTAAAATGACTACACCAGCTTGTTTGGAATGCCTTTTTCCATTCTTTTACCACAAAGTGGTATCTATTCATGATGTTAAGGTATGTTTCTTGGATGCAGCTAAAGGAAGAATCCTATTTTCAAATCCAGTTTGTTAGTCTGTGTCTTTTTATTGAAGAACAAAGACCTTTAAATGTTGAAAGTTACCAATGAGCACTTTTATTGATGATTGTGTTTTCTTAGATGTGGTTAGCATCTTCAGGTTGAATTCAAGCAACTTTGGAAAGGCTAGATTTATAGAATATATGCATAAATTTGATTTATCCTGGACTCATTTCCTCTCTTTATCTATTCTGATTGAAAGTTTTCCTGGATATAGTAGTCTGAGCTGGTATCTGTGATCTCTTAAAAACTGCAGGGCATCTGTCTAGTCCCTTCTAGCTTTTAGAGACTCCATTGAGAAGTCAGGTGTAATTCTAATAGGGCTGTCTTTACATTACTTGAACTTTTTCACTTTCAGCTTTAAGTATTCATTATTTGTTCCATATATTTAGTGTTTTGATTATATGTCATGAGGAATTTCTTTTCTAGTCCAGTTTACTTGCTGTTCTCTGCTAGTACCTAATTAGGCAACTCCTTCTTTAGCTTAGGGAAATTTTCTTCTATGACATTGCTAAAAATATTTTGTGTGTCTTCAACCTGGGTTTCTTCTCCTTTTCCTCTTATTATTATTTCTAGATTTCATCTTCTCACACTTTCCCAGATTTCCTGAATGTTTTTTGCCTATTTTTATATTTAACATTTTCTTTGACTGAACTATCCATTTCATCCATTTTATCCTAAATGCCTGAGTTTCTCTCTTCAATTCTTCATACTCTGTTGGTGAGAATTACTTCGGAGGTTTGTGTTTAAGTTTTCCATTTCAGGTTTTATCTCAGTTTGGGTTTTCTTTAGTGATTCTATTTCTACTTTCATGTCTTGAATTGTATTCATCACCTCATTCGGTGTTTATGTTTTCACAGGCTTAATTAAGAAATATTTTCATAGCTTTTCAAGGTCCTTGAACATATTCTTATATTGCTGTTTTGAAATCTTTATCTTATGCTCCAGCTACATTGAATTCCTTAAGACCTACTATAGGACTTCTGGGTTCTGGTGGAGATACATTGCCTTGGATGTTAACGATTGTGCTTTTGCAATGGTGTCTAGGTATCTTGGTTTGAGATTATTATAACTTTAGGCATTGGCATCTGGTATCGTATTTGTTGGGTGGGTGTTCCATTCATTGGTTGCTATTGCCCTCTCTGGATCTTATGAATGTGTGGTGGCTGTGGGTTCCTTGTAGGAAGTGTTTCTGAGAGGGAGGACAGACCTGCAAGTGGTTTGCTTCAGGGATAAAACTGGGGAATTTGCAATGGATGACAGCAAGGAGTTTGAAGATTGCCCCCCTTTATTCACAGACTAGTGTGGTCAGTGGGTTCCAGAGAAAGAGTGTCTCCAGATACTGGCAGCTGACACAAAGTGATGGAGTAAGGGAGGAAGGCTGTACAAATTCTGCAAAGTCCCTAGAGAAAGATAAGTTATTCATTGATTTCTTTTTTGACCCAATATTCAGTAGTATATTGTTTGCTCTCCATGTGTCTATGAGCCTTTGAGATAATCTAGTGATATTGATGTATATTTTATCAGGTATTAGGCTGGCAAAACCTATTTGTTCCCTAGCCCCATTTGCTCAGAATACTGTTTTCAAATTTTTCACCCTAAGGTGGTGCCTATCCTTGAAGATAAAATGAATCTCCTGTGGACAACAAAATGACGGTTTCTGTTTCCTAATCCGTTCAACTGAATTGTTTGTATATTTTGATTGGGAAGTTGGACAGAATAATATTTCTAAAGTTATTATTGAAAGATGTGTGCTGAGTGCTATCATTTTGTAACATTTTTCTGTTTGTGTACTTAGTTATACTTTGTATTTGATTTATAGTTTGACTTGTCTCTGTAGTCTCTACAGATTGTGTATTCCTTTATTTCAGTTCAATATGTTGCTTCTAGTAGTCCTACTCTCTGTAGGACTGGTTTGGCGCATATGAATTCCTTGTCTTATTTTTATTTGTTTTGAGTATTACGGTGTAGCTTTGGCTGACCTGGAACTTGATAAGTAGAATAGGCTGGCCTCCAACTCATAGAGATCTACCTGCCTCTGTCTCTCAAGTGCTGGAATTAAAGGTGTGGACCACCATGTCCAGGTGGTACACATGAATCCTTGTAGCCTGTTTACATCATGGAAAGGTTTCCCTTCTCCTTCCAACTATGGCAGACAGTTTTACCCTGTAGAGTAGTCTGCATTAGTATCTATAATGTTTAGGATTTGGAGGACTGTACTCCAAACTCTTCTAATTTTAAAGCTTAAAGTTTCTATTGAGAAGTTAAGTGCTATTCTGATGGGTTTACCCTCATATGTGATTTGTGGCTTTTCTCTTACAAGTTTCAATAATCTTTCTTTTTATATAAAATGGCATTTTAACAATGATCTGTCATGGAGAGTTTCTTTTCTGATTGTTTGGTACTCTTTGTGCCTCATGTATCTGAGTGTTTGTATTTTAGTGGGTGTTGAAATGTTTTGATTCCATATTCACTTCAACTTGCTTTTTTTTTTTCAGTATTTCTATCTCTCCTTTGAATCCAGTTTGTAAATCCTGAATTGTCTCTGTTATGGAATTTACAAATCACTTAAAAGTAGGTCCATGCCCAGCAGTAGATTGGTAACATAAAATAAACTCAGTGATATTAGAAAGGGGGGGTTAACTCACAATAGTTTGGGCACATTTTAAATTTCAATTTCGCTATTCTGGGATTTTTGTGTTTGTGCATGTTTGTGTCGCTGTGGACACAAACTTGTACTTTTTTATGGTTCTGTCTGTCTGTCTGTTTGTTTGTTTTGTCCTATTCTGGTCTGTTTTTATTTTATCTTATTTTTTTTCTTTTTTTCGGGGCTGGGAACCGAACCCATTTATCTTATTTTTTACATGCCTGTTTGCTTTATAATGAGAGGGAGTATGGAATTTCATTCATCTTGAAGTGGTAGGTATCTGGAAGGATTTGAAAAAAGGAAAATGTGGTCAGAATATATGAAGAATCTATTTCCAATTTAAAAAAAAAAGTCAAAATTTTCCTATAACTAAATGGAAGAAAACAACACACAAAGTTTCTGGGAAACATTAAAAGCAATCCTAAAAGGTAAATTTTTGGTTCTAAGTACCCAGCATAAAAAATCAGAAACAGCACAAATAAATTACTTAATGATTCAACTCAAGAAATCTGGAGGCTCCTCAGAAAATTAGACCTAGTGCTACTGAGGACCCAGCTATACCTCTCCTGGGCATATTCCCAAAAGATGCTCCAACATACAACAAGGAAATATGCTCCACTATGTTCCTAGTAGCCTTATTTATAATAGCCAGAAGCTGGAAAGAACCCAGATGCCCTTCAACAGAGGACATACAACAAGGAAATATGCTCCACTATGTTCCTAGCAGCCTTATTTATAATAGCCAGAAGCTGGAAAGAACCCAGATGCCCTTCAACAGAGGAATGGATACAGAAAATGTGGTACATTTGCACAATGGAGTATTATTCAGCTATTAAAAACAATGACCTATAAAATTCTTAAACAAATGGATGGAACTAGAAAATATCATCCTGAGTGAGGTTACCCATCACAAAAGAACACACATGGTATGCATTCACTGATAAGTGTATATTAGCCAAAGAGCTCGGAATACCCAAGATCCAATTCACAGACCACATGAAGGTCAAGAAGAAGGAAGACCAAAGTGTGAATGCTTCAGTCCTTTTAGAAGGGGGAACAAAAATACTCATGGAGGAAATACGGAGACAAAATGTGGAGCAGAGACTGAAGGAAAGGCTATCCAGACACTGCCTCACCTGGGGATCCAGTCACCAAACCCAGACAATATTGTGGATGCCAAGAAGTACTTGCTAACAGGAGCCTGATAGAACTGTCTGCTGAGAGGCTCTGCCAGAGCATGACAAATACAGAAGCACATGCTTGCAGCCAACCACTGAACTGAGAACGGGGTGCCCAATTGGAGGAGTTAGGGAAAAGACCGAAGGAGCTGAAGGGGTTTGTAACCCACAGGAAGAACAACAATATCAACCAATCAGACCCCCCAGAGCTCCCAGGGACTAAACTACCATCCCAAGAGTCCACAGGGATGGACCTATGGCTCCAGCCGCATATGTAGCAGAGGATGGCCTTGTCAGGCATCAATGGGAGGAGAGGCCCTTGGTCCTGTCAAGGTTCAAAGCCCCAGTGTAGGGAATGCTAGGGCAGTGAGGCAGGAATGGGTGGGTGGGTGGGATAGCACCCTCATAGAAGCAGGGGAAGGGGGGATGGGAAAGGGAGGTTGCAGAGGGGAAACCAGGAAGGGGGATAACATTTGAAATGTAAATTTAAAAATTCAATAAAAAAAATAAGAGCACATTGCTAAAAATAGCTTTTGGTTCCAATAAATTTATGATGAACAGATTTGCCCTCTGTGACTGAATTAAGCAATTATTCTATGTGGTAATTAGGTTTTTACTTGAAAGGACAGTTGCAAGAATTGAAGGAGGAAAATGCTGAGATGTGTTGAATTACATAAATTAATTGCTTGTATTGTTACAAACCCTTTTATGTTTTCATCATTACTGTATTTTATTATAATATTAGTATTTTACAAAATAGCTCTTTCACAACAGTTTTCAGGGAGTACTTGTATGCCATACATATAGTAATAATAAATAAATAATGATAATCTTAAAAGTTGTAAATAAAAAAAGCAAAAGAAATCTGGAGAAAACAAGAACTAAACCCAAATCCAGTATATAGGAAGAAATAATTTAAAACATGGCATAAATTAATGAGATAGAAACAAAATATACAAAGATTCAGTAAATATAAGAGCTGATTATTTGGAAAAACTTAGAAGTTGACAAACTCTTGGCTGAATTAACTAAGATAAATAAAAAGTAAACTCAGGTTAATACAATTAGAGATTAACGAGAAAACAAAAGAGCAGACCCCAGAGAAATTCAGACCCCACAAAATGAGTATTGGGTCTGAAAAAAGAATTGTTTTTTTTAAAAAAAAAAAGGAAGAGAAAGAAAGAAAAGAGATCTTTTAAAGTATTCAAAGGCTAAACGTCTTCAAGTCTACTCCCTCAGAATTCAGAAGCAGGTGGACCTCTGAGTTCCAGGCCAGCCTCGTCTACATAGGAAGACCCCCCATCTCAAAAGAAAAATGTGTTCAGAATCTTTTATAATCTGGGAAATGAAACTACAATTAAAACTACAATTAACTACAATTAAAACTACAATTAAACTACTACAATTAAAACTACTTTGAAAGCAAAGCAAAAACTAAGAGCTAGTCTTGGCAGGATATGATGAACGGGGAAGCCTTGGTCGCTGTTGGTGAGATTGAAAACTGGATAGCCACTATAGAAATCAGTGTGCAGAATCCTCAAAAATCTTAAATGGATCATAGGACCAGCTACACCTCGCTCTGGAATACACTCAATGACTCAATATCCTACTAAGGGATAACTGCATTTTGCCACTTTATTCACAACAGCTGGGAAACAGAAGCAGCCTAGATAGCCATCAACTGGTGAATGACTTGTAAAGTGGTGCGCTGGCATAACGAAATTCTACTCAGCTGTAAAGAAAAATCAAACCATAAAATTCACAGGTAAACGAATGGAACAGGAAAATATTATATTAAGTAAAGTAGCCTAGACCCAGAAAGGCACATGATTCATGTTCTCCCTTACTTTTGAATCCTAGATACAAGTCTTTAAGTGTATAGTTTGGCAGAACCACAGAAGTTGGGAATGTAGAAGGAAACCACTAGGGAGGAGAGGGAACTCTAGGGAAGAGGACAGCAGGACACAGGTGCTATGAAGTGACTAGGTTTACAGACCTGTCCCCGATTGACAAGGCATCAAATGTAATCACAATCCAGTGGTTGTCCCAGTGCAGTCATGCCACTATTGCACCAGTGAGAGCATCTTGTTACAAGTCAGTATTGTAACATGTTGGGGTCCTATGCTAGGTAAGATCATCAGTGGTTTGGTGGTGGTGGTGGTGGTGGTGGTGGTGGTGGTGGTGGTGGTGGTGGTGGTGGTGGTGGTGGTGGTGGTGGTGGTGGTGGTGGTGGAGTTTATTTGGTTTTTGTTTTCATACAGAGGTCTGAACACCACTTTTTAGCACTACAAAAGTTTGACAACAGAGAGGAAGATTCCAAGTCAGCTTGAAATTAAACTCTCTGGGTCCTACAACCAAAGTATGTGGTAGTGTCTTCAACAATTTGATCCTGGTATCTGTGATGGATAACTAGGAATGCTGGCAATAGGCTAAGATATTGCAGCTCTCTGAAGTCTCTCATAAGGAGGTAGCCCATGCCGAGCACTGAGATTTTTGCTTAACAACCTATGTCTTCGGGGAGCAGTATTAAGCTTCTTAAATAACATTATTTGAAGCTATTAGGTCTGCAGTTGGGTATGAAGATGTCTTTCTCCCAAAATACCAGCTACCTCAATGTTCCCTATAATTGGTGCAATCTCTACTTTCCAGAAGAGTTTACTGAGTCATCCCTTCTTCAGAAACTGGTCGTAAACGGCTATCCATGTACAAAATCATACCCTGGGACAGACATAGAGGGCAGCCGGTACTCTATCTGTATCCATACATTCTCATCTCCTCATGGAGCAAAGCCCGGCCACACTGGTGTGTATTTTTTAAGTGACCCAAAGATACCTTATTAATGTGGCTTGATACTGATGCCTGGTAACCAAGTGTCTAAATGGTACAGGTAGAGTTGTGTGATCTTAGATTTGTTTGGTTCCAATAGAATATTCTAAATTATTTTCCTCTCCCCACAAAGAACAGGCACCAAAGATTTTCTGTCATTCTTGCAGAGAAGCCAACTTAAATTTCTTACTTTTTAATTCGGTTATCTCTAGACAATTATCCTTAGATGAAAATACCTAGGAAATTCAGAAAGGAAAGAAAAGGGCCACAAAATCTTCATCATCTGATCTTCATTTTCATATTCCCTTTCAAGCCCTAGAGGTAATTTGGTGTTTCACTTTGGGGTATATGCGTGTTGGTGGGGTAGGGTGGGGTGGGGTGGAAGATTTCTTTTACTACAATAAACATGAGGGTCAAAATCCTGAGAGTGCTGGCATTGGGTCACTAGCTTTATCTGTAGATAAGCATTTGCACAAAATAGATAATGGCTTGTTTTCTACCTTTTACATATATTTCCCAACGCTCACCCAAATGATTGTCTTCAAAACCCATGTCGATTATCCCCATACTGTCTTCCCCGCAATCAGCTCTCTGAATAAATACAGGGGCTGGGTTACAATTTGAAATAATGAGAGCCTGCAGGCCCACTGTCCTCACATGCAATACAAGGGTGTGGGCTAATTGCAGGAGCACAGTTTTTTTTCCTGCATTTGCTTCACTTTGATTGGTGGATTGGCGCTTTAAATAAAGGTTTCTGATCTTTCCAGAATGAGAGATACAGAGAGAGCCCCAGGAACAGTCCAGAAAAAAATTAATCTTCTTTTCTTAGAACTGTTTTGATTGGCATCATCAGGCCTGGGAGCACAGTGAATGTCAGCATCTAAGGTAAAATGTGATTTTATCATTTCCATGTGTTTGCTGTAAACTCTCTTTTCCTATCTCCAGATAACCTTTACAAAGAAGATGCTAAATAACAGCTTATTTCAACCATTAGAGTATTCCAGAAAATACAGTACATTCAGCTAAGAAAATAAACTTACGTGTACAACTTTTGAGAACTATTTTGTGACTGTTAGTGACGGTGCCTAATTTACAGAAGTACAGAGGATAGGCACTCCTGCTGATCAGATCTGCCTTCATGTGAGAATGAACTTAGGAAATGCATCTCAAGAGTATTCACTTTTAGGAAGGAAAACCACTATCCAAGCAGATAAATGTACTCAACTTTAACTTGAAGTCTGTAAGATTTGACATGGTTCTGCATTATGACCCAATCATAAGTTATATTTCAAATTCTATCAGAGTTTAAACCAAGAAAACAATTCTGTGAATGGTGGTTGCAGGATACATTTTATGAAGTGAAGCATAGCATTTAAGAAATATTCCTGGAGGTTGTTCCTAAACATTCATTCAGATCGCAGCTTCATCAAAGTGAGTACTCAGACATGAGGCTGGCTGCTCGGCGCTCCATCCTGGGAGGCACTGGTGTAGCAGCATTTAGTGTCTGCATTTCTGAGGTTTTTAACCTGACTTTGGAAGAACAGACACTCACTCTTAGAAATGTACTTTGGCCATTATTAATGCAATTTTGCCTGAGGTAATTTTCCAACTCAACTGTGTTTTAGATTCCACTTTTCAAAATGAAGGGCCTGCTCCTGTTCCTGTCCCTAGTGAAAATGAGCCTCGCCGTGCCGGTAAGTCCACCCAGGGATCTCTCGGGCTCCTGCATCTGGCCAAAGCAAACCCAGGGACACTGTCTGACACATCAGGCGTGGACTCTCGATTTGTAGCTCCCAGTGAATCAAAGGTCACAGTGGCCACTGTCAGCCTTATCATCTAAAGGCGATATGTAAATATAATTTTTCAACTCCAAATCATATTTTAGAATATTTCAAAGGCAAACTTTATGTCTCATGTCACTATTTAACAGCTAAAAGACTACAGCATCCTAATTCTCACTATGTTTTATCATCAATTCCTTGCTAGCACTGTAAAATTGAAATGAAAAGGGAAAATATCTCTTAGGGGGAAAAGTATCTGTCTCTTTATTTTAGCAACATGATCACGTGGTTATAAAACTAAAACATGTAGTTCCAGTTAAAGCTAGTAATTAGCTTACTCATTTAGCTGTTCTACCACCCAACAGGAATTTTTAAATGAAAGAAAAATGGAGGTTGGCTCCTTAACTTGCCTTTGGATGATAACTGAGACTGTGATCCACTTCAGCTATCGATCACCAATCTAAACCATTGGCACTCTTTCAATATGGAGTGAGCCACACGTTAGTAATTTAGAGTCGCCCTGAGCAATGGGAAAATCACATTTCCTAAGAGACTACCGGTCAGATCCGGTGTTTCTGCTTTTAATTCCCCATATAGAATCCATCCTCTGTTTATTCACATCTGTGTAAATAATATTCCTCTTTAACTAGTAGTTTGGAGCAGGTGGAAAGCAGACTACCTTGCCCTATAGTGAGAGCTCTCCAAAATGTGGAATTTGGGCACTTACAAAGGTCAAGGAGGCTGTGCTCTCATACCCTGAAAATCTGAACATCCTCCTGTTACACACACTGGCATGCATGCATGCACACAAGCACACGGTCACTCTGCTAGTCTACAGAACTCATCTTTTTCTCTACCAGAGGTGTCTGCAGCACATTTTTAGTGCATTTCCTTCAACACATATCCATAATGAAGTGTTTAGAAAAATTTGCACCATAATTCAGAAAGTGGAGTTGTACTTGCATAAAAAATTAAGGGTTAAAAAAAAAAGTACAGGGTAGAATTCCTTAGCCTCTTACTCCTGAAGGATAATGGTCCCAGTGTTCCATACTTGAGGGATGGGTGGATAGACAGACAGGTACTTGTAGTATAAATGAAAGAAAACGTTACAATACTAACACTACATAAATAAGCATATCCATGAAATCAGAGAATTCTCACAATCCAATTTTCTGGTAGGTAGAGTAATTGATCCGGCACTTGGGAAGCTGGAAATATTGTGAATTAGAAGCCAGCCTTGGCTACATAACAAGTTCAAACCTAGCCTGAGCTAATTACCAAAACCTTATTTAAAATAAATGAGTACATTTTTTACTTTAAATTTAAAAATCTAATTTCCCTAATTCTATTCTTCCAGTCTCTACCCACCCTCAGACACTGGTATTTGTGCTGATTAACATATGAAAAATTAAAGACGTTTAGGCAGAGAAGTATTTTATATTTTTGAAAAGCTATTTGTAAATATGTTTATGCTTCACAATAGCATCTTACTTAGTACAAGAATATTTTTTATTTAAGGAAAAATAGCCATTGTATGATCTAAACAGTTTAAATATATGATTTTATTATTTTTATTTATGCATATATGTGTGCATATGGGTGTGTACACATAAGTGCAGGTCACTAAAGATGTCAGAGGCATCAACTCCCCTGGAGCTGACATTACAGATGGCTATGAGCCACTTAACATGGATGTTAGGAACCAAACCCAGGTCCTCTGAAAGAACAACAGTTGCTCTTAACAGTGTGCCATATGTCCAACCCATGATCTAAGAAATTAAACAGAAATCTAAAAGTTTAAACATAAAACAATCTTTAAAATAACAGCACACAGGACTTGCTAAAACCCTTTGAATTGGAGGCAAGATAGGTTCTGGATATGATTTTTTTCCTCAATGAATAACCTCATTTATTAATATCCCATAACCAAAAGCACACTCATTTATAAAAAGCCCAAGGAAATTCAGCTCCTACTTGTCTCCTTTATTTCTACATGTGATAATATTTATGACTATAAACATCTTGTGTTTTCCTCCCTTACTTAGCTTCTCATTGTGAATCCGTTGCCATTTAAAGCACCATACTGTTAAGATAAACATACACAGGAAAGCCAATGTGAGAGCAAAATCACTAAGTATAATAATTCCTCCAGATAACGTTAGTTCTTCTTTCTATCTGAAAAGTCAAGCCATCTGAGTAATAAACCTATATGACAGACAGCCTCTCCACTGGATATTTCATTCTGCAGCAATCTCCTACTACAAACATATTTAGAGAAGTTTCTCAACTAAGAACTCAAGATCATTCATATTTCTATTTAGGCATTTCCTCAACAACCTGGGGCTCAAGGCATGGCACCTCCTGGCATGGCTAGTTTGAGCCTTGAGGTATGTATCATCAGAGCCTCCGTGTGTGTGTGTGTGTGTGTGTGTGTGTGTGTGTGTGTGTGATTTCTATTTCTATACTAGCATGTTCCTAATTGTAGATAAGTATGATGTTTTGTTTCTCAGTCTTCCTATTCCAGAAATATTTGGCTATCATCTGAGGAATTCTAAATATGTTAATGACATTCACTACAACTTTATCTTATAATTCTACTTCATTTTCAAACACAGAGTTATTTTAAGTTTTAGGTCATTCATCTGTTAATCAAATCAAGTGTTACAATTAATAATATATATGCATTAATAAACAATTGTCTGTGTTGAAACCCATTATTCTGTGGTTGGAAACAGCCTATATTTAGTTATGTGGCTTTTATCTTAGATGATAAAGTTCTCATGACACAAACAAACTTTTGCTGATTAAAACAAAAGTCCTATTCATAGCATTAATATTATTTTATATTGCTCCTGTACAGGCTGCATTTGTTTTACTGAATATCCTATAAATAATGCATTTTTATTTAGAAAACCACAGTAAATAGGAAGATTTTTATAATGAAGAAGCTAATGGAAACACAGATAAATATCAGTTTCTCACAGGTCAGGCAAGATTTCATCTGAGCACAATCAGTACATATGTGGGCCAGACAAACTTCATTTTGGGGTTTTCTCTTTCAGCTTTTAGCTCAAATTCAATACAAGCAACATTCTTTTCCCATCTCAGAAGGAAGGCTGGAAGGCAGGAAGGCAGGAAGGCAGGAAGGCAGGAAGGCAGGAAGGCAGGAAGGCAGGAAGGCAGGAAGGCAGGAAGGCAGGAAGGCAGGAAGGCAGGAAGGCAGGAAGGCAGGAAGGCAGGAAGGCAGGAAGGCAGGAAGGCAGGAAGGCAGGAAGGCAGGAAGGCAGGAAGGCAGGAAGGCAGGAAGGCAGGAAGGCAAGAAGGAAGGAAGGCAGGAAGGCAGGAAGGCAGAAAGGAAGGAAGGAAGGAATTTATTTTCTATAGAAACAGTGGCATTCCTGGCAATCTACCTAAATACCACTTCTCATAGTGTTTAATACCTATCATATTGAGGTCCCCTTGGGATGGGGGGAAAAGAAGTGAGGGTTTATTCATATTGTCTGTTTTTCTGAATTCTTTTTCAGTCTGAATTTGTAAAATAAATAAATTAAAATAATTTAAGTGAGGGGGAAAAGAAGCGGCTGATAAAGCAACATTCTCACAACTGTCTGCCTATTGGATTTGAATGAGCTGTTTTCCTATGTCTCAATGTGATACCAGATTTTCCCATTTAATCGATGGCAAAAGCAAGCCTACAGTTTTCAGACCACATTAGTAGCAAAACTACATTTTACATTACTTTCTTTCAGCAATAATTTGTGTCTACTTTAGCTCTATTCAAGTTGACTTACCCCAAGATTTGTATTGTTATTAAATGTCAATAGAACTCAGTTGTGTCAAACATACATCTAACATATGTTAGAACATTAACCCACTTTTTTTTTTATAGACAATGAGACAGTTGGGAAGCTTGCAGGGGCTCAACGCACTTTCTCAGGTAACTATAGGAGATGAATGAGATCTTCATAAAAATGTTTTAAATATTTATTATAATATTCATAGTTTGGAGTTATGAAAGCAACAGTACTGTAATTTCTAGCATTTACTTATTAATGGGTAAATACAGAAACACTGAGAGAAGATCTGAGTGATTAAGAAAACCTTAAACAAAATAAAGTGTGATGGTGACAGTCAAGCATGAGCCCCTCTTATAACCCCAGTCCTGAGGAGACCAGGCAGGAAGAATGGTGTGTGTTCAGAGCCAGCCTGGGCTACATAGTGAGCCTCAAAAGACACATTTTGGTAATATTAAAATGTGGTGGCAGGCGAAAGTAGAAACAATGTATCCAGTACTCAGAAACTGAAGTACAAAGAATTCAAATTCCAGGCTAAGCTAGGGACATGTAGAATAACCCTATCTCAAAACACCAACAAAATAAGCCATCAAAATATATGCATTGAGTTTCCTTACAAAAACAAAATCCTTTATTACACTAATAATTTTGTTAAATGGCCCCAAACAGAAATTCCTAGAGTGCTAAATCACAAACAACTTCATAGTATATTGTGGCACCCCCAGAACATAATTTAATTGCGTTGGAAAAGAGAACTGGCTTACCCATTCTACATAAACCAGCATGACGTTTTCTTTTGGCTGCTGTCTTATGATCCTGAAACATATGTATGCTTTCTTTCTCTCTGCCAGTATTCTAGACTTGGCTTTGGAAAAGCACTTAATAGTTTATGGTTGCATGGACTCCTCCCACCGCATAATTCTTTCCCATGGATAGGACCAAGGGAACATGAAACCCAACAGGTAAGCTAATCACAATTCCATGTGTTCAAACTCAAGGTTCAAGATCTTTTCCTACTTTTGTTCTTAAAATACCAGCAAGTACAAATTAATAATTGGCCAAAATTTCCCCTAATACCAAACAAATCAACTCCTATAACTCCTCTTATATAGGGAATATTTTTATTTTGAATTTGCACATTCATTTCAAAAAGCCTCTGAAATAAGAGACAATAAAAATATCAGGAATCACAATGAACAACCTCAAAAATCAAAACAGACTAGACACTGGATTACTTTCATTTTAAAAAAAAAAGTTCCCTAAATAATTACCTAAAGAGTAATTTCCTGGGTTGGGGATTTAGCTCAGTGGTAGAAAAGAAAAAAAAGAGTAATTTCAAATGACAATAATCATCCAGACTGAAAACACCATGAGCCCAACAGGAACCAATAAATATATTAATCTGTCAACTATTATTAAGTAGTTTCCTACTAAGCATATTATCCAAACTGTGGTTTGGAGGTGAAAATAAGGACATGTTAGAATGGCTCAAAATCTCATGAAATTTCCACTCTGATAGGACATATTTCAAGGTGTGAGGTAGAAGTAATGGACGCTATAGGAGCTGACACATGGGCAATGGCTGAACATGAAAAACAGAGCCAAGCTGGGGTTGGGGATTTAGCTCAGTGGTAGAGCGCTTGCCTAGCAAGCGCAAGGCCCTGGGTTCGGTCCCCAGCTCGAAAAAAAAAAAAAAAAAAAAAAAAAAAAAAAAAGAAAAACAGAGCCAAGTTAATATGAGGCTTCTATACCAGTTCCAGGAGTATGCAATTAACCTACAGATAGTATGCAGCCAATCACAAGTAATTTATTTTAAAAACAACCCACAACAGTTTAACAGTTACTCTTAATTCTACATTGACTTGTATAACAGTATTATCTACAAGGCCAAACTGACCATATGAATTATGTTAGGAGTAGTTATTCCTTTCACTTGATTGCTTCCAAAGCATATTTATGATGAAACATTAAACATTTTAGCTATCTTTTTATTAAATCACAAAATATAGTGATTATCCATCATACAAGTGCTTATTAGTAGCAATATTAATCTGTGAGATATCAAGGTATGAAGATAAAAGAGAGATTGTTCTCTGTCAGTTGACTTAGGACCTTTTTTGACAATATCTTTTATTTTGGCTTGTAATTTATTTTCTTACCCACATTACATCCTAATCACCATGTCTCCTACGTCCTCTGTTCCCAGTAACGCCCTTAAAATCCCTCCCACCATTACCCCCTTCTCAGAAAAGGGGAACCCCCCTTGGACACCACCCCACCCTGGGACATATAGTCCCAGCAAGACTAAGTACCTCCTCTCTGATTGACAAATTCCTATAATCCAGCAAGAACGTGGTGAAATAAAGATACATACAGGTAATGGGGGTTACCCAAAGGGAATGAGTCACTCCACGAGAGAGTGCACCCCAAGAAACAATGGTCCCAACAAAGGTAGAAGGGTAAGTATGTTTAAAACTCTCCTAAGTACTTCCTCTGAAGTATGGCCTCTGCTCCTGTGTAAACTCTGCTTCAAGACTACTCCTTTCCAAACAGCAAGCCTCCAAGTACTTGGCTGTGAAAATTCTAGGCACCATGGTTCAATGAACCGTCTCTTTCTGACATTCTTTTCAAATTTCTCTACAGTATGAATATTCTTTGCCTGTGCATCCCCCACCTCTCCCATCACAGCCATCCTTGCAGCCTCACCAGCCAGGACTGAAACCCTTCCTCCAGCCCACTGCTGCAACCGGTGTCCAGGTCACACCCCAGAAGCCAGGGCCTCATCCTCCAATGCACCCTGGACAGCTGCCCTTGCAGGAAGGAGAGCTGATAGCACCAGATGAGCCACAGGTGGCGCCATCAGAGAACCCACCAACACCCGAGGTAATTCTTTGAAGCCCATGTGAGGTACATCTTTAAAGTCAGTTCAGGATCACCCACTAACTCAATGAAAGAAAAAACAACTGGCAGGACGTATTTAAATAATCACATCTCTTAGGCCTAACATGCTAAAAAATGAACACTTTATTAATATTCTTTTATGAGACATAAATATTCATTTCTAATCTTTTGTGATCAGAGATGGCAGATTCCAAAAGATCTGCATCTCTAAACTTGGCTTACTGAGACCATTCCTTGGGAATAGGACAGCTCAGAGCAGTCCAGGTTCGCTACCTGGGGTTTTCAGGGCTGGTAGTAGCATATACAGTGATTGTGTCCTCTGCAGATAAAATGCAGCTATGCAAAATTACCTTGCAATAGTGTAAGGAAAAGAGCAATGGACAGAAAAAGTAAGGTGCTGTGTAACTCTAAACACGGTGCGGCAGCATTCACTGTTTCCTCATAGCATCCTGCCTACAGCCTGTAAATAGAACGTATGAACCTTTTAAACCCAGGAAGACACCACTCCTTTAATCCCAGGACTCCAGAGGCAAAGACAGGAGATCTTTGAGTTCAAGGTTAGCCTTGTCCACAGATTGAGTTCCAGGATATCCAGGACTATACAGAGAAACCCTGACTAAATAAACCTAAACTTTGAGAGGCTACAAAATTCTCCAAGGATTACACTAATGGTAGAACCAAAATTGAAACCACTCAAGTATGTGCCAACTCCAAACCTCACTATCACTGACTCTACAATGTAGAGCAAACCCAGGACAGACATTCCCCATCTCCCTGTCAGTTCACTTGAGCCATGTCACTACAAGACAGCTGTCAAAGCATAGATTATCCTGAGACTTAGAGATAGGGCAGAGGGACATCTTAAACTGCTCTATTATAATCACAAACAACAGGTATACTCAGTGTGTCTGTTTTGAGTGACAGTTTTAATATTTCCTCATGGCACAGGTACCAATAATGGATTTTGCCGATCCACAATTCCCAACAGTAAGTACAGATTTCAATAAGGTTCTTTCTTGGAGAAAACGTATGCCTGTATTTCAAAGAGTTTGAATGAATTTTCTCCTTTTCTCATTTACCTATAGGTGTAGAGTATTTCTGAGTTTCTTTTTATAAATATTAAGTACTAAGTTTTCACACTAATCAATCAAAACAATGTGCTCCTGGAGCTCTTAAGCGTCCCTCAGCAGAGGTTTGCCAGTGTTGACTGCGTCTTCTGCTTCCCACCCCTTAAAGGTGTTCCAGATCGCCCATTCGCTGTCTCGGGGACCAATGGCACACAACAAAGCACCCGCTGTAAGTGCCTGCTTTCCACTTCCACATCTGTGCCTGAAACTTACTTAAAAGGTTCATCTTGGGGAGCTTCACCTTTTATAACTATTTTGTTCTGCTCAGTTTTACCCAGGAATGTTTTACATGTCTTATGGAGCAAACCAATTGGTAAGTCCATATTCTGTAAAAGCAGCAGTCAGAAATCATTATCATCTTGAGGGCTAAGAATTATATAATCCATATGTAACACAAGACACTCCAAATATATATTTCCTAAATACCTACAGTTGCTATTTAAATAGTAAAGTAGCACACTTTTCTATTTGCATAATTTTAGACACACACACATGATTGCAGTAAAGAAAAGGTTAATTTTAAATCAGTTAAATTGGCCCTATTTACTCGATAATCAGTCAGTACTGTACTCTGCCTCTGGACACAGCACTGTTGAGTCTTAAGGGAACACAAAGTGACTTTTGATGTTGTCTTGAGTAGATAAAAAAAAAAGGCACCGATGGCTGAGAGGTCATACAGTGACGCACTGTTTCTTTTGAACAGAATGCTCCTGCCAGAATCGGCTTCATGAGTTCAGAAGAAATGCCTGTGAGTACTACCTGCTGACCCTTCTTAAAACAGTGCCAGGGAAAACAGCTAAGACTCCTGTCTGCAGGAGGCAATGGCCATGAGGAACCTAAGGATTAGTAGACCTCAACTGCTCTACTTCAAAACTGACAGCTCAACTCCAAAGCAGTTTCAAAGGAGTTAAAACACTTCAGACTGATAGCTGTGATGATGCACAGATCCCCAGACCTCAGGATGTGGAGACAGGAGGATCAAGAAGAGGTCAAGGCCAGCTTTGACTTCATGAGAATCTGACTCAAAAATAATTGCTTTTTCATCACATTTTCTAATCACTTGTTCCTGAGTGGTGGCCATTTTTGAGCCCAGGATTTTTGTTCCACTCCTGGGATGGGAAGAGCAAGGTCACCTCTCCTCAAAGAGGGGTCAGCATGGTGAACAGCAAGTCCTTCAAAGTAAAAAAGATGTGTGGTTCATACAGACATCTCATACCTTTTAGGATTATTTAGCTTTCCCCACCCCAAAAAAGCTCAAAAGTCATCCAAAGTAATTCAGCCTTTTAAAATTAAAAGAACAAAAAGGGAAATTTTGAATTTCAATTTTAATTATTATAGAGCATTTTAGAACAATAAGAATATTTTAAGTCAATAACAGCCTACTGTTTTGTTCTTGTTTATGTATATTAAAATTTTCCAAGATCAATAAGTTCACATAACTTGACCTTTTCTCCCAGAAATGTCTACTAGTTACAACTGTTAATGTGTAAAATGTAAGCAAAACCTTATCGATCAACAACTCATTGCCAACGCCATGCCTCCTGAATTAATACATGTGTACACATGTTACCACTGAAAGGAGAGTGACATGTCACACATTAGTGCCTTCTGTGTGTCAGACACACACAGCATGCTGTGGGCCTTAGTGACCACTAAGGTGGAAAGTAGGTTCCCTGTGGATAATGTCCCATTCTGAGAGGGTGAGGGTAATGACCGTGGTGTTAGAACGAAAGAAGAAGAAAGTAGGATAACCCAATTCAGGAGCTCGCAGAGCCATTTCTAGGGATGGCATCAAAGCTGAGGCCTGGAAAAAGGCCAGGAAGAGTGGGAGAAGAGCACTTTATATGTATAGTATTAACACAGCTTGCTGAGATTAACTATTCAAGACAAATACTAACTACCCTCTTATTAGTTAATCTTAGTATATTTTTTGTCTCTTTCTCAAAAGATTTTGTAATTTTTATGAAAAGCACAATAAATGTAATGGAAGAATTAGAAGTGAGATTTAAAATAAGTCAAAACAATGAGAAAACCCACAGCTCTGCCCAAGCGTAAATAGTCCTAGATTATGGCTCCCACAGTCATGGCAGCAACTTTACGTTGTTTTAGAATTCTATGTGTACATGGTGGGGGGGGGTCCTCCAGAGAAATTTATCTTTTTCTTATACTTTGTTTTTAAAAAAAGAAAGAAGAGGGAGATTGGAGGAGAGTGAAGGGGAGGGGGAGAAGAGGGAGGAACTGGAAAGAGGAGAGAAAGGGGAGGGAGGGGAGGAGAGAGAAGACAGAAGGGAGAAGAAGAGAAAAGGAGGAAAGGAGAGGAAGAGAGGGAAGAGGGAGTAAGAAACAGGCAAGAGTAAGGGGAGAGGAGGAAATGAAGAGAAAAGGAGAGGGAAGGAAGGAAGGGAAGGGAAGGAAGGGAAGGGAAGGGAAGGAAGGAAGGGAAGGGAAGGGAAGGAAGGAAGGGAAGGGAAGGGAAGGGAAGGAAGGAAGGAAGGAAGGAAGGAAAGGAAAGGAAAGGAAAGGAAAGGAAAGGAAAGGAAAGGAAAGGAAAGGGTTTAGGGAGAAGGGGGAGGGAAATGGGGAAGAGGAGGAGCCAGAGAGGGAGAGAGAAAAAATAGGTGGAGGGGAAGAGTTAAAACTCATACATAGAGCTATATTTAAGGGATAGTAAAAAATGTCATGGCAAGATCCCCAGAACATTCCTCCTCAACCGGGGCATAATGGATCTCATATTTTGTTTCATGATGGTGGAGCCCTTTTCAACTGTTACTGCTATGGCAGAGTAGTAGTAGAGACCTGCCTTTCCTGGAAGAGGCCTTCCCCTACCCAGATAAGAGAAGAATCCTTGCCCCTAATTTCAAAGCTGGTTCTACAGAGCCAGCTAACTCACTGTGGTGTTAACATTCATAGCTTCTCAGAGAATGTAATCATGTACGATTGTATGGAGTGAATAGCACACAGTAATTGTGCCACATGTTTGTTTTCCAGGGAGAAAGAGGAAGTCCCATGGCCTACGGAACTCTGTTCCCAGGATATGGAGGCTTCAGGCAAACCCTTAGGGGACTGAATCAGAATTCACCCAAGGGAGGAGACTTTACTGTGGAAGTAGATTCTCCAGTGTCTGTAACTAAAGGCCCTGAGAAAGGAGAGGGTCCAGAAGGCTCTCCACTGCAAGAGGCCAGCCCAGACAAGGGCGAAAACCCGGCTCTCCTTTCACAGATGGCCCCCGGGGCCCATGCAGGACTTCTTGCTTTCCCCAATGACCACATCCCCAACATGGCAAGGGGTCCTGCGGGGCAAAGACTCCTCGGAGTCACCCCTGCAGCTGCAGACCCACTGATCACCCCTGAATTAGCAGAAGTTTATGAAACCTATGGTGCTGATGTTACCACACCCTTGGGGGATGGAGAAGCAACCATGGATATCACCATGTCCCCAGACACTCAGCAGCCACCGATGCCTGGAAACAAAGTGCACCAGCCCCAGGTGCACAATGCATGGCGTTTCCAAGAGCCCTGACAACCTTGACATAGCAGCTACTTCATGTATGCACAAGCTTTTCAGCTTTGTCCCCATAGCGTACCTTGTTGCTAAAACACTTGCTACCCTTCCACAGCGAAGGTATTAAGAGCACTAAGCATGTATTAATAAATACAAGTGGCTAGAAATAGTGTAGGTCCCTTCTTGCTTCCATTCTTATCGAAATAAAACGTATCAACTGTCTCTGTGACTTAGAAATACTATCGATGATGTCAGAGCAAGTCTGAGTGTCAGCACTTGGTGATCTAGCATGTAGCTGTCTTAGGCATCATAAAATTCCTCTTACTACATGACATTATTATGCCCAGGAAATGTGACACCGCTTCTTTCTCTACGCAAAAGCACTTAGTTTCAGAATTCCAAAGTATTTCATTTAAACCGTATTAAATGGTGATTGGTGGAGAATCCTGACTGCTATTACTGGGTTTCATATATTGGATTTAAAATTCTTATTTATAGAATATTTTATTTAATCTAGGAAAAGAAAAGGCAACTGGCCTGTTTTAAATAAAGAATTTTTCTCACTGAAAATGTCAGGAATTGTATGCTTATTATTTATATGTATTTAAATAGTAAAGAAAAGCATACTCATCCTTTGTTTGCTATTCATTAACTGATTTATTTTATCCAAAGTTCTCTGAAGATCTACATAAGTCCTAAGCACTGTGCAAGGTATCAGGTTTATGGTCCCATCCTTCGAAAATTAGAATGTACACACTGATAGGTAGAACAGTAATAACAAAACAGTCTAAGGCAAGTTCAGTTACTGTACATACATTATCCCACAATACTGCAAAAAAATAAAAATATACTCAGGTCTACTGCACATTACCAAGTTCCATGCAAAGACCAAGCCCTGGTTCCATGGAGAAGATGGAGAAGATGCTTCTGAGGGCCAGCCCGATGGCTCATCCAGCACAGACACTTATCACCAGGGCTGATGAGGAGCCTGATCCCCAGGGACTCACCTAAGCAAGAAGACTCCCGAAAGCAACCCTGACTGCCATGTGTTCCACAGCACATGTACACAAATGCACACAAAATAAGTGTTCGTTTTTAAATTAGAGAGAATAAGGCTTTTTATCCAACCTAAGTGACATTAGACAAACAACAAAGGACCGGACCTGTTTCCTTAGTAGCATAAAGGTTTGCACAATGAGGCCTCCAAGAGGAAAAAACACAAGAGTCATGTCTAAATCATAACATAGGAAAGTGGGATGTAGGAAACCATGAATGCTTACTACCAGGGACGAGCTGTGTACACATCAGAGCACTATGCCTAAAATAAGAGATTGGGAACCCAGTTTTGGACAACATTGAAAATGAGCCCCCTGCTCCTGTCTTTCCACTTCTCCTAAGTTTCCCAGCCAAGGTTTTAGACTCTAAAAAAATTGAACTCTGCCCGACCCGCTGATCAGATTATAATGGAAGAAAAAAGAGTCTGAGATGCTTCCCAGCCCAGAACGTTCAGGAATGGTAGGGAGCATGTTGCAACAAATACTGCCACTCCCTCTCCAGGAGCGCTCTGTCCTCCCAAGCCTCATACACTAGGGCAGGAAAGTCTTCCTTCTCAGTGACTGGTAAAGAAAGAAGGGATGGAGAGTGACTTCCATGGTGACTAGCAGACACTCACTGAGACTTACCATTGCAGACGATGGCTCTAAAAGAAGCAAAAAGCATGTAATTACATCTGAATTCTATTTTTGACATCATCCCTTAAAATTCATGATACATCAGGTATGAAATATAATTTCTTTTTCTTTTTGTTTTTCCTTTTTTTTTTTTTTTTTTTGGAGCTGGGGACCGAACCCAGGGCCTTGTGCTCGCTAGGCAAGCGCTCTACCACTGAGCTAAATCCCCAACCCCGAAATATAATTTCTATGTCTGCTCTTGACTCGTGTATCGGTGCAGCTGCCTACACCCCAGGCTTAATGTGGGGAGCGAGCTAAGCACATGGATTGCTGAGTCACAGCTTTTCAACCGACCCATTTGATAGAAGGAAGTCAGCACAATGGCGGTGGCAGCATCTGGAGGCTAGAACTGTTCCCGTTATCTGATGGAGTTTTGCTTTTCCATCCACACTGGACACAGCTCTCTGCTCCTTCCTTGTAACTCATAGCACTTGGGAGACCTCTCATACTGTAAACATCTGATCAAAGTTGACCTCTGCTATTAGTATGCCGGGTACTCAATATTGGTTAATATCTAAATCAATTTGGGAGAGAAAAATCTGTTGTTGAGAGCTTGAATGTCCTTTATCACTTCCACATAGTCATTTCCAACACTAACAAGGTACAAACAACACAATACCATGAAAAGAGGCCAACTGTCACTTGAAGAACAGCCATGTTAATTATCAAGTTTCTTCATTGTGTTTTCTCTCTACGAGGCATTTATGTGATAAAAAGATGTCTTCACACTGTATCCCATCCTGACAGGTCTACCACCAACCTTTCTTCTAGACTCACCTCACCTCTAATCTTTCAATTTTATTCTTTTCAAAATCCTGACCAGGAGAAAAATCTGGAATTTCCAGGATAAAAATAATCCCGACTCAGATTGTCTCCCTTGCCACACAAAACAGACAACCAGACACATCATTTAAATGAGTACAGCTCCCTGACTGCTTCTAGCGGACACCAAACATCATACAAAAATCCATCAACACACTGGCCTCCGCATAAGCTGCTCACAGACAGATAGCCACACAGTTGATGGCCCTGAAATAGGATACATTCCACAGTGAAGGGAATCACTGATGCTTTCATGAGACAGCAGGTGTAAACTAGTATGCCTACAGTGAGCCCAGACTATGGCTACTCTGACATGGCACCCCTTGTGACGACAGATCTATAAACGGACAGAAAGCTCTCAAGGTTAAAACAGGGGAGGGAGCAAGAATGTGGAAACCTAAGTCTCTTGCTTCTGTAATTTGTGTCCTCTCGACCTGCTGCCATTTTTCTCACTTTGGCTGTTATTATAGTTCAATGGATACATACACCACATGGTCAAGGAACCCAAATGACACAATCACTTCACCACCCGCAGAAAAGCACTTTGTCTCTAGCATACCAGGAATTATTCTCACAAGGAAGCACCTCGCGTACATGCTGTTATCTTCGTGCCAACGCTGACCATAGATCACATAATGCTGCAGATGCTACTAACATACTGATGCTTTCTGTGTGCTAGTATCCATATGATAACAGAGCTTACTTTATAGACACCCTTTACTTTGCCATATCCTACTCCAAATGTTTATTTAGCCTTCTGAGACACACAATATGTGGTTATGCTGTCTTCAACACACAGTCCAAGTGCTACTGGACTTTTTATGCCTCCTGTAGGTAGCATAAGACATAGCAGCTTGCTGACATCCTCAGCTATCCCAACATGCCTCAGAAGACAAGATCGTTAGAAATGTAATTGTCCCATAAACTTCTACAGGGTTATGTGGGGTTAAGTTCCACCTGAAGCTTGCTACTTTATGTTAATTGAATGCCGTGACACTGGTTCAATGACCTGGGTAGTCACAATGCCTTATAAGATATAAGTAACCAAGGACTCTCAGGTCTGTATTATAATAGACTTCAGTTTATCTAGTCCTACAGTAAATCACAAACTAGTATTACTCTTGCTTTTTAAAAGCAAATTGATTCTAACGTTTCAAGTGAATGGAATGGAAAGAAAGTGTTTACTAGATCAATAATTATATATCAAGTTCCACCCAGAAAAGGAATATGGAACTAATATCACTAGTTGAATGGGTTCACAATAGTCTACTTTAAAGCCCCATGACACATTATGCTCTTACACAATTCTCAAGCAGGTTAATTAAAAGCAGAGATGATGGGACACCCTATCTGTCAGCAACACTAATCTTGTTAACATCCTCTACAAGACGTCACTCTCTTGTTGGGAATGATGAAGGAATGCAGTTCCAGAAGCTTCGTTCCAGTCAATAGTTCATACCATTAGGGTTCATGGCTGGTGCAGGAAGAATGGAAGAATACTGCTCGTGAGCAAGTATAACTATTAATACTATATACTATGAAACTGAGTAAGTAACTGTATGATAGATCCATTGAACCTGCTGTTAGATACATTTGGAACAAAATCTCATTGCTCATCTGATTTCTGGAAGCATCAATTAATAAACTACCACTGATTTTCAGATCATAAACCACTACATCATAGTCCCCCATAAGCCTGAAGTCTAGATATCTCTCTTCATTGACAACAGCCTAAATGGTCTCCCCAGTAAAATGCCTCAAGTACTTCCACTGAATGCTTAAGGAAATATAAATGGTATACACATGTAGCCATAATACAAGGTCATGCTTCACAGGGGCTCTAGAGTTAGGAACTAAAATAAGGAAACATGAATGACACAATAAGTTCAGTCAGTAGTCAATCACAGAAAAAGACACATGGTATGCACTCATTGATAAGTGGATATTAGCCAAAAAGCTCGAATTACCCAAGAAGCAATCCACAGATCACAGGAAGCTCAAGAAGAAGGATGACTAAAATGCAGATGTTCCCACTCCTTTTTAAAAGGGGGAAAAATATCCTTAGGAGGAGATATGGAAGCAAAGTTTAGAGCAGCGACTCAAGGAATGGCCGCTCAGAGCCTGACACACATGTGGCCCATATATATACAGCCACCAAAACTAGAAAAGATTGATGAAGCTAGAAAGTGCATGCTGAAAGGGACCGGATATAGATCTCTCCTGAGAGACACATCCAGAGCATGTCCAATACAGAGGTCAATGCTAGCAGCAAACCACCGAATTGAGAATAGGACCCCCTTGGAGGGAATTAGAGGAAGTATTTATTGAAAGAATCAAAGGAGTTTGCAACCCCATAAGAACAACAATGCCAATAACCAGAGCTTCCAGGAACTAAACCACTACCAAAAAACTATACACGGACTGACCCAGGGCTCCAACTGCATATGTAGCAGAGAATAGCCTTGTTGGGGCACCAGGGGAAGGGGAAGCCCTTGGTCCTGCCAAAGTTGGACCCACAGTGCAGGGGAATATGGGGGGCGAGCAATAAGGGGATGTATAGGGGGAATACCCTATGGGGGAGGGGGAGAGGAGGGGATGGGGACTTCTGGACAGGAAACCAGGAAGGGGAATAACCTTTGAAATGTAAGTAAAGAAATATATCTAATAAAAAAATTTTTAAAAAGTTCAGTCAGACTGGAGGATCTTAGAATTATTTAATACTTTTTAAATTTTTGAGGTTATAATATAATTACATCATTCCCTCCATCCCTTTCTTTCCTCCATCTCTCCCATGATCCCATACGCCCTGTTGTTCTCTTTAAAATGCATAGCCTCTTTTTTGTTAATTGTTGTTTTGTGTGTGTGCGCACACATATGTGTGGGTATGTGTTGTTTGTTTGCATGTATGTGCACATGTGTGAGCACTGTGTGTGTGCTTGTGTGTGCATGTGTGTGTGTCTGTGTGTGTGTGTCTGTGTGTGTGTGTCTGTGTGTGTGTGTGTCTGTGTGTGTGTATCTGTGTGTGTGTCTGTGTGTGTCTGTGTGCCTGTGTCTGTGTGTGTGTCTGTGTGTGTCTGTGTGCCTGTGTGTGTGTGTATGTGTGTGTGCGCATGTGTGTGTGTGTGTGTGTGTGTGTGTGCTTAAATATATAAATACAAGTTACTTGATCCAATGTTACTTACATCTCTAGATTTTCTGACTGACCAGTCCAGTCTCTCTGGGGAATACTATCTCTCCCCCTCTCAGCATTCCTTAGCTGTCTGTAGTTCTTTGTCTTCACCTGTTCTTTGGCTCTTGAGGCCTCATGAGCTTCCCCCTATCCACTTTAACATTGATGCCATCAATGTTCTGATCCTGTTTAGGCAGCCATCCTGGTGAGACTTCATGGGTGTAGCTGCTGACATACTATGAAATACAATCTCATAGCAAATCCCCTGTTACCATGGATCTTTCAATCTCTCTGCCCCTCTTCTACAATAAACCCTGAGCCTTTGGTGCAAGGTTGTTCTTTGGAGGTATCAGTTAGTACTAGGCTCCACAACTCTGCCACAGTAATCCCCCTCTATGGCAAAGAGAAGTTTCTTTGACGAGGGGTAAACTACACATATCCCACTAAACACTGGAAAGAGATGTTGATCCTAGAATTCTTATGTGGAGCAAAAACTTAACAAAAAATACCCATCTACTTTTTTTGCTAAAGCCCTATGTTCATCTAGTAACAGCACAGAACACCTAGTATCATCATCAAAAATCCTGATCAGCACTAATTTGTATAGTTTATTGTGTTCAGAGCATCTTCTGGGTCTCTGAGAGATAAACTTTGTTGTCTATCTGCTGTCCCTAATACTTATTTTTCCCACTGAAAAATAAAAGCAGCTGCTTTAGTTACATTTGCTCTATGGAGAATAGAACCACAGAGCTCATTTCTAACACTTTCAAAAAGAGTGTTTACTGGAATCTTCTAGGGGGATGAATCAGACTGGTAAATATAGTATATCATTATACTAGTGCCTGTTGCAGCATAAAGACAATTTTTATAACATTTTAATAGCATTGTTTAACTTATATCAGATGACATCAATTTTCCATTTACAGATGCAAAGAAGAGGCATCTTTTAAGACTTTTCTTGTTAAGTGTTTAGATAAAAGTAAACTATAGTACACAATGGAGTACTACTCAGAGATTAAAAAACAATGACTACATGAAATTCTTAGGCAAATGGACGAAACTAGAAAATATCATCCTGAGTAAGGTAACCCAGTCACAAAAGAACACACATGGTATGCACTCACTGATAAGTGGATATTGGCCCAAAAGCTTGGACTACCTAAGAAAAAAATTCACAGACCACATGAAGTTCAAGAAGAAGGAAGACCAAAATGTGGATGCTTCAATCCCTCTTAGAAGGGAGAACAAAATACTCATGGGAGGAAATAGAGGGACAAAGAGTGGATCAGGGACTGATGGAAAGGTCATCCAGAGACTTCCCCACCTAGGAATCCATCCCATATGCAGCCACCAAACCCAGTCACTATTGCCCATGCCAAAAAGTGCTTGCTGACAGGAGCCTGATATCTTCTGAGAGGCTTTTACAGAGCCTTACTGATATAGATGAAGATGTTTGCAGCTAACCATCAGACTGAGCACGGGGACCTCAATGGAGGAGTTAGAGAAAGGACTGAAGGAGCTGAAGGGATTTGCAACCCCATAGGAAGAACAATAATACCAACACCAGAGCTCCTAGGGACTAAACCATCAACCAGAGTACACATGGAGCAACCCATTTATCCAGCTGCATATGTAGCAGCTTGTCAGTCATCAATGGGAGTAGAGGCCCTAGGTTCTGTGTAGGGAACGCCCAGGTGTTGAAGTGGGAGTTGGTGGGTGGGAGGGGGAGCATCCTCATAGAAGCAGGGGGAGAGAGAAGGGGATGGGAGGGAGAAAAGGGATAACATTTGAAATGTAAACACATAAAATATCCAATAAAAAATAAATAAATAAAATAAACTACAGTGAGTTAGTGGGCAACATTATTACAAACATGAATCATCTAGGGAAAAATAGAGAATTAATTCCACCTAACCTTTTATGGGTGACAAAGCTCACGCTCAGAAGAGAGAAGTCTTCTTTCGTGTCCTAGCTGCTTTGAAAGGTCAGTGCTAACTCACACCTGTTCCACACAGAATCAAAGCATAGACTTTCTGGAGATGCTAATGGAAGTTGTGAATGACCTTCTTCAAAAACTAAATAAAAAGAAGTCACAAGATCCTGTCTACAATTTCACTTATTGCTCTTATGACTTAAAATCCATCCTTGGATTAAGATTAATAAATGTTAATATAATTGTTTAAACACCTACCAGTGTGGGGTACACATGAGATGAAATATTCAAACTGACCCAGATTAAGTGCTTAAATTTCAGTAGAAGTTAGAATACTCTCTTCACAATAAACAAGTCTGAAAACACAAAAGCTGTGAATTCCATATGAGCTTCTCTTTACTTCAAAACTGCTCAGCACTAAGCCCTCCTGGTGGTTCACGCCAGCAATCCAGCACTCAGAAGGTGGAGGAGGGAGAGTTTCTGCAGATACAAACCCACCCTGGGCCACAGCAAGGCCTTGCCTCAAAAACCCAAAACTGTTGTGCACTAAAAGATGGCATTCTATAGACAGTATGGCTGCCAGTCAAATGGCATCAACGGACAGACAGGGCACCATCTGGCAAAGGGAGACCAAACCACAAGTGTACATGGCTGCTTTTTTGCATAAACGTAAGAGACAGAGAAGACAGAAGAAGCAACAGCAGCCATAGTGCACAGAAGCCAGACATTAGAAACAAAGATTCCTCGTCTGAGAAATGATCATTATCATGCTGTTTGCACAATGCCTTTGCTGAGCCTTCAGCTCACTCTCTGAGCTTTCATCTTTCCCCAGGCTCAGGCTCAGCAGCTTTCTACCCAGAGACTCCTCTAACAACCAGTTTGAAAATGACTTAAAGACAAGCTGGAGTGAGCACAGTGAAGGAAATAACTGTGGGCTTTCCATGGCAGATGGGCATTCACATTCTAATTTATTCACAGCCAGACATGGATGAGTGTTAAAGATATGCTTTGGGAAAACTAACATTAAAAAGGTAAACCCTGGAGTTACATGTCTAGCACATTTTAGACATCATTTTTTATGGCTTCTCCAGACACGAAACAAGGATTCCCAAAAGACAGAAACAGGAGAATGTCTATGATGGTGAGGTACTGTTACTGCTCCAAATAGGGAAAATGGAAGAGAAAAAGGAAGAAGAGAAGAGAAAGAAGAAGAGGGAGAGGAAGGGAGGGGAGGGCAGGGGAAGGGACAGGGAGAAGAGAAGAGACTAACTGATTATTATCTGGGCTAAGACTTTATCTACCAATACCTAAATACTTTCATGCCGCCATAAAAACAATATAGCTCACCCTTTCACAGCAGACTTGGAAAGATTTGTGTCTCCTTTCCTGGTTTTGTATTGTCTGCATCAAGCATGGCTTTTGTGGAGATACCATGATCTTCTAAGGATTGATGTCTAGTTTCTCTTACTGTTCTGGAAAATGCGTTTGTTCAATAAGGATTCTAAGGGGTTGGGGATTTAGCTCAGTGGTAGAGCGCTTGCCTAGCAAGCGCAAGGCCCTGGGTTTGGTCCCCAGCTCCGAAAAAAAGAGAAAAAAAAAAAAAAGGATTCTAGTGACTGCCATGCGCCACACACTATGCTAGGCATTAGGGAGAGTAATAAACAAAATCCCAAGTCTGTAGTTCAACCTCAGGTAACCATAAGCTTACTGAAAACTAAAGTGAAATGAGAGGAGACTGGACATCAGATGACTGGAGAAAACTCTGAGGAATTGATATTTGAAGATGATGACTCCAAAACAGAAATTCCTGAAACCAGTAGCAAAATGTCAAACATACACATTTTGTAAAGAATGCTAAATAAAGACTCCTTACAATTGCAGCCAGAACAATTACATGCCAGAGTGGTGTCTGCAACCTAAACCTGGCACTGCCCTAACTCTTGGCACACCCTGAAGTACCTTCCTGGTAGTGGTGTGGTACCAATGGGAGAAAACACACTGAGCAACTTAACCTTGACTCCAACCTATTTCATTTCAGCTTGAAAAAGACATAAAGAGGGAGCAAGAACCATTGTACTGGTTCTCAGTTCTGCGCTTCTTGGCTGGTGCCAAACTTTCTGTTCCACAGCTTCCACATCTAAAAACAAGACAATATCATAACTCGATAGGGATTGGTTTGACGGTAGAACTAAATCCCAGAATTGAGGAGCTGGAAACAGGAGGATCGGGAGTCTAAGGTCAGCCTTGGATATATGCTAAAATTAATCCAGCTACATGAGACTTTGTCTCAAACAGCAATAACAAAAACAGTAATAATAACAATGACAAGAAGAGGAAGAGGAGGAAGAGGAAGAAGAAGAGGAGGAGGAGGAGGAAGAGAAGAATCTACCATCCAAAATTAAATAATAAAATTCAACATCTAAGGGGCTTACAATAGTGATTTATAAATATCAAGAACTCATCAAGTGTGGCATAGTGACACATGCCTATAATTCCAGGCCTCAGGAGGCAGAAGCAGGCAGACCTCTGTGAGTTCAATGCTAGCCTGGACTATAAAGCAAAGACAGCCATGGATACATAGGGAAACTATGTCTTGTAAAACAAACAAAACAATAACAAAGAACTCGTCAAATAACAGGTATGGTTGTGGGTGTTTTGTCTTGTTTTGTTTTGTTTTGTTGAGACAGAATCTCATTCTGCAGCCCTGGGTGGCCTGGAACTTACATTATAGATAAGACTAGTTTCAAACACACAGAAATCCACCTGCCTCTGCTGGTATTAAAGGTATGAACCACAACACCTGGATATGACCTTAGCTTTTAAAGCTAGTTAAACATACGATATCTTTTGTTATACTTGTAAAAATATTCTATATGCAATACCTGAGTTTAAAATTCATTCTCATAGTGTGCAAGCTCTTTGATGGCAGATAGCATTTATATTCAATTCATTCTCCCCAGCCCTAGAACAGCTCAACAAATTTTAATTAAGCACACATTTCCCATAATCATTGAAAAACAAATCTAGTAAAACTTTTCCCAGTAAAACTTCCCAATGAACACTGACTCAACTAAGGCTGTAACTTAGAACTCACAATCTGTTCTCACAAAGAGAAGTTTATGGCACATCTAACCTAGCTATGTCTTGTAGAACTGTCTTCTAAATGCATATAATCCCTACTTCACGCTTCCATAATCACCTACCATAGCAAGAAAATTCTGTCACACTGATGTGAGTGAGCTATATTTGTTCAGCTAAGACATTTTTGACACCTGCCAAGTCTAGGGATTCTGCATCCACTAGAGAAAGTGGACATTATAATCAATGTTAACACCAAGATTAGGACATAATGCCTGTGGACACACAGAGGACAGAAAGACTGGCTCTGCCAAGAAAGAAAAGTTTCACCGTGAATTGAATTTTTTAGACTGCCTCTTAAAAAATAGGGAAGAATTTTTCCAAGCAGAAAAATTAAAAGGGAAGTTATACATTCGTAAATCATTCATACAGATAGACAAATATGTAGAAAGATCTGAAGAACCTGAAGAATACAACACTATGACATATATGCCAGGATGTCAGGGGAGACTGCATATTGGTGTGTCGATAAAATAGGGGACGGTGATAGTGAACTTGTGTAGCCAGCAAAGATGTATGCAGTGTTCTCTACCTTCCAGAGGAACATCGTGGAGGCTATAGAATCATACCTGGAGTGTGGGAAAGTAATCCGACACATGTAGCATGAAATGGAACATAGTGGAAACATGAACCCAGGTAGAACTATCTTCCATGTCCGTGTCTTTTTTTTTTAAATATTTTTGTAGATTTCACATGAGTACAGTATTTACATCATTTTCACCCTTCGCTCTAAGTTCTCCCATGTCCCCATTCTGCTCCCTCTAAAGTATATGACCTCTTCTTCTATATTTATTATTGCTATATATACACATACACACACAAACTTACCACGCCCATTTTATGTTTTTTTCTATGAACATGTGTTTAAGGCTGATACATTGGGATTAGAATGAACTATTGGGGACTCAATCCTGGAGGAAACAGATTTTCCCTGAGAGAGCCCAATAACCATTGCTTTATGCAATCTCCCTGTCCACATTAGCATGTCAACTAGTTATTATGCGGTCTTGTTTGAAGCAGGCTTATTGCTGAGATTTCATGAACACATTCACCCTGCTGTGCCTAGTCTATCCTACAACATGTATCACAGTCTTTCTAACCTCTCTTCCATGATATTCCCTGAGCCTTAGGAGTGGGGTGGTGTTGTAAATGTGCCAGTTGGGACTAGATACCCTACAGTCACTGACTCATTGCATTTTGAATGGTTGTGAATCTGCCTCCATCTGCAAAAAAAAAAAAAAAAAAAAAAGTAGCTTTTGTTGATAAGGGATAAGAGTTACTTATCTGTGAGTATAGGAATAAGCAGGAGAATGTAGTCAGGGGTTTTACTAGTTTAGGTAAATGGCAGTAGCTGGTGCTCTTCAGACGTGGGTATTCAACAGTACTAAGTATGAATTCTCTCTATTGAATGAGCCTTAAGTCCAATTAGACAGCTGTTTATTACCCCAAGATATAAGTGTAAGTGCCGCCATCGCACTACAGACGACGTCTCGTGATGGCAGGCATTGTGTCCTTTAGACTCATACATATCTGGGTAGAACTAGTCATTGTTCTTCCTCCTTGGCATATCACATGGCACCTACAGATACTATGAGAGAGAGATCCTCATTGTTGTTTGTTCTATCTCTATCTCTTGTTCTCTTTTTTTCTCCCACTACTATTATTTGGGATTATGAGACTCCAATGTGAAATATGAAATCAATTGTTAAGATTAGCTCAAAACAAAATACCTCATGTGAAAAATGACCAATACACTGATAATCAACGCCTTCAAATCTAACTTTAACCAACTATAGATACCATGGAAAATCGACTCATCCAGAATGTGATGGCACATACCCTTAAACCCAGCATTCAGGAAGCAAAACCAGGCTGACTTCTATGAGTTTGCAGGCCAGCCTGAACTACATCATGAGACACTCTCTCTGTCTCTCTCTGTGTCTCTGTCTCTCTCCCTCTCTGTCTCTCTCCCTCTCTCTCTCTCCCTCTCTCTCTCTCTCTCTCTCTTTCTCTCTCTCTCTCTCACACACACACACGTGTATATATATATATGTGCGTGTGTGTGTGTGTGTGTGTGTGTCTTCATACTTTAGTTCCTACATCTATTCAATAAGAAAGTTTGATTTCCATGTACTTAATGGCACACATATTTCTTGACCACCTACTAAATACAGCAATGAGTATGACAAGCAAAATTTCCTACCTTTATAGAGCTTATATTGTGGTAAAAACACAATCAAGTTTAAATTAGGAAATATGTGTGAGCTGGTGATGAGTGAGATGGAGAAACATAATGCAGGAGGGAAGGGTAGGAAGGGTGGGTGACAAGGGAGTACTTCACAAATGGCTGAAAGTCCTAGAACAGAAGCAAGTCTGGTCTGACCCATATAAAGCAGTGAAGTCTATGAAGCTGGAGAACAAAAGGACCCTAGTTTAGGGGCTGGAGATCAGAGGGATAGGGTCAGATCATACAAGGCCCTGGGGAACCACAGGGACTGCCTTCAAGTCAAGCCGTGATGGGGAGCCACTGGAAGAGAACTACAGTCCAACTTACACATCGAAAGCATCATTATCTGCTAGGTTCAAAAGACGCTGAGGAGGGACAAGAAACAGTGGCAATGTTCTAGGCCACAGTGGATGGATGAGTGTAAGGTGGCCTCACCCTGTGTCTGTCTTCACAGTAGAGCTGACCAGACTACCTGAGTTAAGGACTATCCCAAGAATTTAGGCATATAGAACCAGAGGAATCAGGACATGACTGCAAAACTCCAAGTGTCTATGTTTTGTCAATTTTTTTCTTTCTTTGTGGTAGAGACTTCTATTTATTTAGGAACAAGGTTGATAAGAACTAAAAGTATTTACTGTCTCGTAAATCATTTCCTGTCTTCAGAAAACTTTAGAAGAAAGGAAAGGTTATGGTAAAAATCCTTTCTTAAAAATCCTACAAAAAGATGTGGCTAAAGAGATGGCTCAGCAGCGAAGAGAGCTGGCTGTTTCCAGATGGCTCTAACTTGACTCCAACATTGACTCTGGTGCCTGCCATAGGATCTCACACTCTCTTCTGGCTTCCTCACATGTGCACACACACGCACGCACACACACACACACACACACAGAGAGAGAGAGAGAGAGAGAGAGAGAGAGAGAGAGAGAATATACTTATACAGACATAAAACTTTTTAAAAACACACCCAAAGAAAAATGCTCACTTATTTCAAAGTCTCAATCTTTTTCCAATTACTTATTTTTTGATTTTCAATTGTGTTGTGTTCCTTTATGTCCTATTAATAAGCAGATGTTGAATTGCCAGTGCAATTCTGATCTTCAAAACAATCTTGTCATAAGAGGAAGAGGCAAGATATGTCCAGAACTGGAAAACCCTTGCTGGTAGCACTTAAAGTTCCTAACTCTATTGCTGTTCTTTGTGTTGTCTGCATTCACGTACGCCTGGGATGAAGGTTTCAGGGCAATAAAGGAATGCTGACAGGTCTCAGAGCAAATCCACTCACTGTGTATCCTGACCTCCATGTATTTGAAACATAGAACTCCAGCTCTACTTACTGCTCAGTTGTGAGGAAGATGCAGTATGTTTGGTCTATAAAATCTTAGAGTCAACATACGTAGTAAAGGTGATTTATGATAGTCATTCTCTGAATGGGTGGATGAATCTTGGTGAACACAAGAACAGTACAAAATCCACAAACAGGTCTGTAAGTAAAAGGTCCTAGTACATGGAATGGAGCCTGGGCTGTATGTGTCTTTTCAATATAGACAGTCTGTGGAATGCTAACATTTCTGGAAAAAGTGATTAGGTGTTGTCTGGGGAGAGATGACGTAAAAGACTAAATGAGCTTCAACCTATTCAATCATCTAGTCTGCTCTAACAGTTCATTTAGAAGTTGACTCGCCTTGCCTGGCACACAGCATACCCCCAATACTGAACGTTGTTTTCTGTACCAAGAAAAGCAAAGCTTTTCACTTTTTCACTTGCCACTGGGTTGTTAAACATTTTTAATTTATGTCAGTATTTGGAACTGAGATTGTACAAACACATGTCATGAAAGTTCACAGTCTACTTCATCTTCATCCAGGAAATCTTTACACAACCCTAGAACTTGTGTCCTGATGCCACTCATAAGAACATACACACTGCGTATGTATATTTGGTGTGTGTGTGTGTGTGTGTGTGTGTGTGTGTGTGTGTGTGTGTGTGTGTACAGAAAGAAACACACACAGAGAATGAAATGGCTTAGTGCAAGCAGATCTGATCCAAATCCCTTATTCCAGTACTTAGCCTTACACAAGCTATTTAACTTCATTAAGATTGCATTTTTTTCAACAGTGACATGTTGCCGGTAAATCACAGTGCATATTTGGCAGTGTCTTTATGAATACTAAACAAGTTGTTAATGGCACTAAGCAGCACCTAACACATGGTACAGAAAGGCAGCATTTTTACACACCCCAAGCTGCTTGCACTGTGGAGAGAAGAGCACCTTGGAGCATCTGTTCTCACTACTGTCTGCTTTCATTTCATTTCTGATTTATATTTCTACTCTCAAAAACATTTATTTGTTCATGGTTAGCAATGGACATGAGCCCAATAGAATTAGAAGGCGGCATAAGAATCTCATGAAATTTCCCCACATTTAGTTAAGACAGGTATTTCCCCACGTCCATTCAGGTCATGATTCTTCTAGAGCCCAATAGCACTGCAAGGACCCTGGGCATTTGAGGAAGCGGAGCCCAGGACCTGGGGTTTGGATTTAATAAGACATCCTTTTGTGATTTCCATCCACCTTCAGTACACAGTTCACACACTGCCTGCCATCCTCCCTCGGGAAAAGCTTCCGGGGATGGCCCTTCTTCTGCCCAACTCTCAAAGCCTATTCACCTGGCCTGTGACTCAAAGACACAGTGACCAGACACCTGAAACATAAACACTAAAGGTGGCCAGTGTCCAGATCACACGCCATTACGGAGGTGCCATTATGGAGGCGCCATTACCGAGGCGCCATTACCGAGGCGCCATCACTGAGGCGCCATTACCGAGGCGCCATTACCGAGGCGCCATCACTGAGGCGCCATTACGGAGGTGCCTCCAGACATCAGGAGCGCGCCTCTCTGCATAGTGTGATATTTGTAGCACTTGTCACCTCCTTCAAATTTGCTACAGTTTCTTCTTATCAAAACATACATTCAAAATAAAAATATATTACAAAAAATATATATTGATTTCTTACATAGCCTTCTGTTCTTTTTATTAAAGAGAAATCTTAAGGTTTTGCTAGTTTAGAACTCACATGCTCTATATCCACTGTTCATCTAAGCATCAAATACAGCTCTAGTTTCCTAATAACTGGAGTGAATGGGAAGCACAATGGCACACACTTTTAAACCAATGAGAAAAACACTACAGCAAAAGTATGGGAAAGTGATCAAGTATATTGATCCCATAATGAGATGGCATCATCTCATGATGATGAGAGTAAAGAATGAGAGTAAAGAAATACTGAATCCATGTGGGATGCTTACTGAGTCAAGGGCTGCTTCTGGCACTCAGTACATCCAATCCCATGCCCTGTGAGCTTGGCACTGAGTTACATTATCTCCTCGTAATGGAGAGAGAATATGGCAAACACACTGCACTTCTTAAGTTGACCGTGAATATATATACATAAGAGAGATGATTGCTCAGAGCTTCACAAAGTAACTACTACCTTTGAGGGCGGTCCAAATAAATAACTACCCTCCAGCAGTTAGTCCTGGCTGCCCTGGGCCATGTCCTCCTTGTGAACCAAATGTTGAATTTAAATAAGACAAAATCTGAAATGCTGTCCAGATCCTTGGCTGATCTTTTATAGGTTTCTTGTTGTGATAGTGGTTTATTCTGTCTGTCTGTCTGTGTGTTGTTTGTTGAGATAGACTCTGGCTGCAAACTCATAGTATTCCTCCTACATCACCCTCGTCAGTGCTGGTATAACAGACATGCACTGCCATGGATGGGGTTATTTTATTTTGATAAATAAGTAGTCAGAGTAAAGTGATAAATTACTCAAAAATTTTAAGAATGTATCAGTGGTTGTAATAAATCAATTATTGAGAAACCTATCATTATAATTATAATGTAACATTTATTTACATATAAGATTTATTTAAATTTGATTTTAAATTTGTCTCAAACTCTCAGGAAAACTATTAGAAATTTACTATACTTCATTTGCATATGAAGAAACTGAGGCTTTAAAAGATTAAATCACTTGTCCAAGACTTTAAAACATGAAAATTATAAAATCCAGAATTTAAGCCTAAAGCCAAGTAAACTTCCCATCCTAAGACACTGCAGTAATGGTGGGCACTTAAACCAGGACTCTACATGAATATCTTCTGAATGGCTTTGTGACATAGAACACTACTTACAATTTGATTGTGAAAGATAAAGGAAAAACCAACCACCCTTCTCCTCCTCTTCCTCTTCCTCTTCCTCTTCCTCCCCCTCCTCTTCCTCCTCCTCCTATTTCTCCTTTCTTCTTCCTTCCTTCTTCTTTCTTCTTCCTATTATAAGGGTGTTTCACACTATAGAAGATCTGGATAACTTCAGGAACAACACAGTGGATATTTAAACATTACTTGACACTACATTAGAGTGCCAAGTGCTTCTTCATTTAGTGATCCTTCACACCTGTTAAAACAAGATACACAAGCGCAACATGATAGCTGTATTACAGAAAGGGTCTACTTGAAAACTATAACTTTATTACTCTTCGGTCATAAGTAAATCATTAAAAGTTAACATACCTCCACAAAAGTGCCTAGGGATATTGATGAGTCAATCACTGGTTACTAATTGCATTGTATATTATTTCATTTATTCTTTAAAAGAAACTTAGGGGTCATTTAATATTACCCCCATTTTATTCAACAAAAAAATATCAAACAAATTTCTAATGGTAAGCTTACATTTCAGTATGGTAACTCAAAATCCAGTGGTATTCACCATATCTAAAAGTATTAAGTCAAAAGACTCTTCTGCTCCCAGTAACTTAAAACCTAAATCAGTTGGGGATGGTGACACACAACTTTAATGCCAACACTCAGGTTGCAAAGGCAAGTAGATCTTGGTGAGTTCAAAGCCAGCCTGGTCCACATACTGAGATCTGGGACAGCCAGGGATACATTGTGAGACCCTGTCTCAAACAAGCATATCAACCTAGAGAATCTAAACAAACAGAGACAAAGAGAAGGATAGTGTTCTCTTTTGTGGGGAGGAGGATACTTAAACACAAATGCACAAATTCTGGTCCCAGACTAAGAAGGCTTTTTTTAATGAGAATTAAATTAAATCCTGAATAACAAAAAAACAGAAACAGATATACATAATAAAACAAATTTTAAGCCACATTATAAAACATGTTCACAGCAGTTGTAATTGCTTGGAGAGAAAAATAATTATAAAATAAGAAATAATGAATGGAGTAAATGGAGAAAAGTTACAGCCTGGTTCCCAAATAATTTATAGAGTTAGGCACATTTTTAAGTTTCTGTGGGGGGAGGTTGAAGAAAAAAAAGAATTAGTTATTTTTCAAACTAATTCTATCCCACTAAGTGGATAGATTGGATTTTCATGATCAACACCCAACACTGTAGCACAAACAACTAATATAAGCAAGCAAACAACAGTCATTTTGTGACAACACCTAGCAAGTAACCAAAGCATTTATAAAAATCAAGACGTCTCACCCCGGGTTCAAAACCCATGCATTTACGTGGACATAGGCTTTTCCCTTCTGAAACAGAACACATCCTCAAAGGCTGGGAGGAAGGAAGGTAAACTGAGAAAGCAATCAAGAACAGAGTTTGGTAGCTCCCAGTAGCCTATCTATTAAGGCCAAAATAAAGTGTAGGATTTTGTGGGAAGCACATGGATAGCTCAGGGCTGTCAATACCGTGATTCATATTCCATCCCCACTGCTGCTAAGTGACCTACTTTTTGCAAATTCATGTCAATGTAAACAGTGCTATACTTGCTACTTGATTACTATAGAATCAAACAAGGGGCAGCCTGACATTGATGGCTGCCTTTATCAGATACACCTTGGAAAATCTTGCATAAATACAGATTGTAAAGTATTTCTAATTTACTCAAACTGTCTTTAGGTTCTTTCTAACAATATCCTATTCTTTGTATCACTAAACTTTGGAACTAGGGTCCCTAAAAACTGCAGTGTTCTATGGCCCGAGATGAGACATTGCACTTCCCATGCCTTGGAAGAATGGTAAATGCATAACCACTTGGTAGAGAGAGACATAAGTGGGAGACAGTGGCAGGCATTGGACATCAACTCACCTGTAAAACATTCAACCTAAACTGTCCTGCCTGCAAGATGCACAGGGATAGAGATGGAGCAGAGAGAGAGAGACCAGCCAACCAATGCCTGGCCCAACTGCGGGCCCATCCCATGGGAAAGAGCCAACCCCTGACATTATTAATGATACTGTGCTATGTTTGCGGACAAGAAGGGAAAGCCTCTCTTGGGTAACACCCTTCCCTGGGATAAGTTGCAGCAGGACTAAGAACACCCTCTCCCACTAAGGTCCAACTAGGCGGTCCAGCTAGGAGAAAGAGATCCAATGGCAGACAACAGAGACAGCCTCCGCTTCGATCATTGAGCAACCCACTGTCTCCTGAGAGACTTCATCCAGCATTGGATGGAAACAGATGCAGAGACCCATAACCAAACATCGGGCAGAGCTCTGGGAGTCTTGTGGAAAAGGAGGGGATAGGATTGAGCAAGCTGGAAGTGTCAAAGACACTACAAGAAGACCTACGGAATCCATTAACCTGGACCCATGGGGGCTCGCAGAGACTAAACCACCAACCAAAGAGCATGAAGTTGCTGGACCTAGGCCCCCTACACATCTGTAGCAGATGTGCTGCTTGGTTTTCATGTGGGTTGCTCAATGATCGAAGCGGAGGCTGTCTCTGTTGTCTGCCATTGGATCTCTTTCTCCTAGCTGGACCGCCTAGTTGGACCTTAGTGGGAGAGGGTGTTCTTAGTCCTGCTGCAACTTATCCCAGGGAAGGGTGTTACCCAAGAGAGGCTTTCCCTTCTCCTCAGAGAAGGGGGTAATGGGAGAAGGGATTTGTGAGGGTAGGATTGGAGAAGAGGAGGGAGGGGGCTACAATCAGGATGTAAATTGAATACATAAATGAATTAATGGAAAAAGAAGAAGTAGGAGAGCTTTTGGCAGCAAACTTAGTTCTCCATTTTTTTAATGACAGCATTAAACTAAGCAAACACACTATGACCAATATCTTCTATTAGAAAGACCAGAGTAACCCAGGTCAACCAAAAATGCAAAGCTTTCTCTGTCAGTAAAAAGGAAAATTAAGTTTATTTAGAAGGGAAGTCTTTGATCATGATGTAAAGTGAATAAATAAATAATGAAAAATAAAGAAGGAAACTAAAAACAAAAAAGGAAAGTCTATTTTATAAAAAATCATGCTGTTGAAAAAATAATAATCACAACTCCAAGTGAATTCCTCAACGACAGCTTTTCCAACATTGTATCATCATAAGCATCTGAGAGGTACTTGTCATTTTGGCCAGCTCCTCTAAAATTCTAAATCCCCCAACAACGAAGCTACATCTGATTTTTAAAGGGAACTATACCCTAGGCTTTTATATAATACACAGTAAATAACTGCATTGGTTATAGATATAACCTCTGGTTTAATTACATATTAACTCTATATCAACTAGATCTATATTATTCCAAAACCTTTTGATGGTGGCCAGTGATTTATGTCAGTAGCATATAGTTAATAGTCACTTTTGTTCCCAAAATATATTTGTATAAATGAAGTTTCTTTACTTCAAAGCACAAATTCACAGGGAAAGCGCCTTCTAAATCTTCCTGCTGTAAGCTTGTTTTCTAAGCTGTTATTACAGATAATCAGAGACTTCACTCCATGGCTTCTGTAATAACACATTATACATTTTGCACTGTTTTTTTCCACTTACTCTTGTGATGGCAAAACCATTTTTCTCAAAGCTGATTGGTTGTGCATGTCTACAACAGTGCTTAAATGTGACCCTGCTATCAAGCCTCCTGACAAGGAGGGATCTTTTTATGTTAAGTCTTTTGGGCACTGAACATGACACCTTCTTGAAGAATTTTTGTTTTATTATTAAGAAATAAATGTGTCTTGCTCCTTGGCTCTCTGTGGCTTCAGCAGTTTGTAGTCATTTCTACCATAGACTATTAAGAACATATTTCAAAGACAGGTTAACAAGGTTCAAGTTTACTTTTTATATAGTACAGCTTCTAAGTGGCATTGGGTGAGTATCAAAGATTATCAACGTATATTGTACAGTACCAAATAATGACCTTGTTTATAGATGTTTATTAACTTTCCTATTTTATTTGCAATGTTTCTAAATCACTTTTGTAGACTAATTTTTGATAAAAGTTTCAACTCTTAGTTTATTTGGTGTTTGTTTCTCTTATAGGTTTTCTTCCCAACTGCTCTGACCTCCTTTACACTGTAACTTTGCACATTTTCCCATAAGGAAGTTTTATCAACAATGCACTAGCAGTGTCTCAAAATACGATGCCTGTCTCATTTTCTCTCTGATTTAGCTCTCATCCTAATCTTAAAGCACCGAAGATTAAGCTCGATTGTGAGGACCCTCTCATAAGGGTATGGTTGAATAAAATGATTATCATGACTTGGGCTACTCTTAGAGGTGATGTTGTGATGTTGGTTTCACTTATTTGCTCTCTCTCCAAATTTGAGCTTCTTCTCATGCCAAAATCCTTATTTTTCCCAAAAGGCTTATGAAAGTTTTGGTGAAAACATGTTGCTGCTTCAGTGCAGAAATACAGCTTCTCCTCCAAAGCCATGTGACATGGTGAGTATTCCCCTCATCTGTCTATTATCTGCTCATTCAGACTATAAAGTTCGTTAAGTGCACTTGAGAGGGCAAACCTCACTTAAGTATGTAAGAAAATGGGGAAGATGTAAACCTTCATGGTCATACCTCAGGGCACCACCGAGTATTATTTTCAATCAAAAAAATCAAAAATGATCAAAAAGCAGCTGTTGTTCAGTTACATTCTTTTACATGTAGAAAAGACATCATCCAAAATAATTTGACAGTTTAGCAAAAACAAAGACATTATATATACACAAAAGAAAGTGAGCTGTCTCCTTTCATGTGTACAAAATCTAGACTCACTGTGACTACTGTAGAGATGAGATGGGTGCCTGAATGAGATGAACACCCAGAGCTTCCCAAAAGCCTTGATCCAGGACCTGAGAGACATTTAAAAAGGAAACCCTCTATCCACTCTCTCTTCACTTCCTGTGGCTTTGTAACCTACACTAAATATACCAGCTTCGGCAGTTACTTTCCTGAGGAAGAGACAAAATATACATTTCTATCTCTTCATTCTCAATTTGCCCTGGCAAGCCTTTGAGCAAAAGTGCATTTTTAAAGGTCAGTTCATAACAATAATAAAAATACAAATAAAGGAAAAGAGGACAATTTTAACACTGTGAAATTCTACAGTTTATTTCATCAGAATGTTAACGAATTTCTATATAATGCAGTGTTAGATGCAATATCTTAGAAAACTTAAGTCCTAACTTTTGAAGTGTGTATTCATTGAACCTGAAGATATGTACGATGAATGTGGTTGGACCTTACTAAGCCTTTCTAAATCAACTTGGTAGAGAAAACTCAGAATGAGAAATCCTAAGATTTTGCAGGTTATAAACTGCACATCTCCCCATACTCCCACCCCCTATTCCCCACCATCTTTCCTTCTCAGTCTGACATTGGTAATTAATGTCTCCAAACCAACATAAAGTCACAGAAGAATCCCTTTATATTCCTGAACTCAGATGGAAAAGCAAAGACACTAGTGCCTAACTGTAGAGTGCCCAAAGCAAATCACTTTAATGTCCCAAGATAACATTCAGTGTTATATTCTAGGTAAAGATGAGTCTCCTTGTTTTCCTGGGTCTGCTTGGGGTCTCGGCTGCCATGCCAGTGAGTATTCTGTCTGTGTTGGGCATTTCCTTTGTGTTCTGTTGTTGCATGACTCAGGGACAGCTGACAGATTACTCCAGCTAAGGCTCTACATTTCTCCCTCAGTTCCAGATGCCAATGCCCCGAATGCCTGGATTTAGCAGTAAAAGTGAAGAGGTATGTATTATACTCCGTACCGGAGAAGACATGTGCCAGGTCCTACTTAAAAGGTCAGGAAAGGGAGAGTATTGGTACTTTTCTTAGAAAATAAAATTTCTAATGAATAGACCAAGAGAAGTAAAGTTGAAAGTCTTGCATTCAGATCAAAGGAAAATTTTTGTCCCCCCTGAGCCTACTTATGTGTTTCAGTGTTGATTTAGGTTAAAATGTAGTCGTTAGCTCTGGGGCCAGTTGTGTTCACTAGTAAAGAGCCATCTGTACCTGGGAGAGTTATAAAGTACACTTTTATATCTTTAGCATAATTAAAACTAGTAATCATTAGTCAAACCCCATGTTCATTAGAAACAGCAATCTTCGTTTGCCTGGGTGTTTTGTTTTTGAGACAAGGTCTCTATTGTGTAGCCCTGGATGTCCTGGAACTCTCATCTTTCCTTCTTAATTTGGCTTTGGTAATTATTGTGTGCTCATTAATACAGAATCACAATAGAATCCGTTTATGTTTGTGAACTCTGCCTCAAGGAAACATAAAGAAGGTAGTGCCTGACTAACCGTGAGAGTTATATAGACCAGGCTGGCCTTGAATTCACATAGACCCACCTGCCTCTGAAAGTGCTGGGGTGAGAGGTGTGCCAGAGAAGCAGATATCTTTTTACCATTGGATTATCTTGTTCTAAAATCCTGAATTCTAAATAAACAGAACATTCAAAATCGTCAAAGTAAATTATATTTATTTTCTATCATTCTATATTGATTCAATATGAATTCTGACTCAAATTCAGAAATTCAGGGGCTGGAAAATTGGTTCAATTGGTAAAGAGCTTGTGGTACAAGCCTGAAAACTGGAGTCTGATTCCCAGAACCTCCAAGTCTGGTGACACTCACTTGTAATCCCAGCACTATGGCGTAGAGACTAGAGGATTCATGGAGCGCCCTGGCAAGCCAGCAAGGAAGGAAACCCCCAAATCAGGAAGACCCAGATACTAAGGAAAATTTGTCTCATAACAGAAGGTAGATACCTCCTAAGGAACAAAATCTAAGATGCCACTTCCATATGCACACAGATGAACACACAGACAACCCTCTGTGTAATGGGGCTCAAGAGATGGTTCACAGTGATGAGCACTGGCTATTCTTCCAGAGAATAGGGATATGATTCCCAACACCCACATAACTATCTGTAACCCCAGTGCCAGGGAGTCTGACACCCTCTCAAGTCTTCTTTGGACAGCAGACACACACTGTAACACACAGACATATGTGC